>NC_056733.1:1554516517-1554816517 GCF_019279795.1 Protopterus annectens
TGCCTCACAGCAAGAGGTTCTCCTGTTCGATTCTCGGCTGGAGCACCTTCTGTGTGGAGTCTGCATGTCCTCCTCATGGTCGTATGCTCTTTAAAGACATGCAGGTAGGTGTGCGCATGAATGGGGGGGGCTATATTATATATTCGAACTTTCAAAACTTTGAATCCCATATGTTTGACAACATATGATCGAAGTTTAAAAGTTTGAATATATAATAAAACAAAAAAAAACATACCTTAACAGTGCAGGCAGAGGGGGCAGGCCCCCCAGTACCTTCCTACTTAATTATACCAACTCCGAGATCGCACTTCAGTGCAGAAAAGGGAAATTCTCCCATTCTGCACTGAACAGCACAATTATGCCCAAAACTTCGAACTCTTGAAAGGTTGATCATATGGTGTCGACCATATGACATTCGACATTTCAAGCTTTCGGAGTTCAAACAGGAACCCTGAATGGGTGTGCCTTCCTTTAAGGTTGGGTGTCGGGCTGGCACCTCAGCACCATAAAAAATCCACTGCCAATCATTAGCATATTGGAGTTCCTCTGTGGCAACCCCTAACCTGGAAAAGCCGAAAAACAAACAAAACCTGTGAATATGAGTATGATACATGTTTGTCTTGTAAATCAAGAGACCTATATAGGGCATGTGCATAGTAAAGTACTGTTGCAGACATGTGTGTTGAACTGCATGTGATGTATTGAATTAATAACATTCAACTGTAAAGTGTTCTGCTGGATAATAAGCACATTTGTGACTAATATCTGTAGTCACATACACATATGCCTGTGTTATGTCAGCCAAATCATTGTCAAGTCTGTGAGCAATGACAATGTGACATAATAGCCTACTTCTTCCAGGTTATCACAGTGATGTCAAAGCCTACTGTGCAATCAACTTACTAATGTATTATGCAGCTATATTAATACAGTATCAATACTGATGTCCCTTTTGTCACCCATTTATGTGTGTCATTGTCCAGACGTCCTGCTATAACAGGTTGAGAACTATGATTGAGCAGCAAGACTGTAAATACAGTGTGCCATACTAACATAGAACAGAAATGTATACCAGGTATCCCCGAGCACATGTATGCATGTGAACATTCAGCTGGAAGGAACAAAACTAATATCATGGGTTTCAAGCAGTCAGTGACATAGGTTGTGCATGTTGCACATGTGTGCAATATCAGTGTCAGTGTATGCAACAGACATAAATGTGTACAGCTACTGGTTGTTGCATTGTCCTCACACTGATATGGGTACTAGAGTAGGTATGATTATCAGGTAGTAATCGGAGAAGTGTCCCACTATGTTATGACCCTCTGTCCATGCCTACCACTAACAGCTATGTGAACACCTATATACTGTGGATATCACGAGTGTACACACCCCTGTTGGAATGCCAGGTTTGTGTGCTGTATGACAATAAGACCACAGAAAATCATTTCATAATGTTTCTCATATTGAATGTGACCCTAACCTGTACAATTCCATTGAAAAACAAACAAAGGTGTCTCTAGGAAGGCGAGCAACTATTGCCAAGTGAAGGTGTGCCATGATGTTAGAGTCCAAATCAAGACAAATGGATGCTGTAACCATCTCAAGAGGTACATACAGAACATATCAGTTTAAGGGTGTGCACACTCATTCAACTGGCTTATTGTACTGATTATTATTTCTGTGGGCAGGATTCACGAATCCTCCGTGTAAGACTTAATAAGTCTTACACGGAGGCTGCAGTTGAACAGTATGATGTCAGCAAGCCATGAATATTCATGAGGGCACGCTGACTCATCAGTAACTCTTACACAGACTGAGTATGAAAGCAGGGGCGTGCCCGACTGCTGAGCAGTCTAAATGGTCACGCCCCTGCAAGTTGTTACAAAGCATAATGTCAGCACACAAGACAAGGTTACTCAAATGTACTTGCACCCAACAGCACACTCCCTGACACTGGAAACCCCAATCAAAGTTATAAAATGTAAAATATTAATTTTTTATTTTTAATCCACAATATAGCTGCCTGCATACCTCTCAACCTCTTAGAATAAGAAATCTGGACAAAGCCATTAAAAAACTGGTACAAATAGGGACATGTTTTAAATATTGCTCTTACAAATTAGAAAGTTGATAGAATAACAGGTTGTGCATTAGTATGCATGTTCTGTATGATATGAAGTCTAAAACTCAAATGTCTGTCATTATTTTCTAACTTCAATCTTTAATATTTTGCCAGAAAGCCACAATTTTATGAAAATAGACCAAAAATATAAGGCAAAAATTTGGACATTCTGTGAAAATTTGTACAGTTGAAAGGTATGGCTGCCCGTATTTGCGCGTGTGTGTACGGGTGTGCCCATTGCCTAACCACAGTTAGCAATTGTGACAGCGAATAGCATATAAGAACTAATTATTCAAATTCTACCAAGTAACAGTAATGTGATGGTAGAGCACTAGCCCAAAGCGTAAGCATTCAAGGTTCAAGTCACACCACTACCCTTCTTATTTTTTTTATGTTCCAAATCAGTATATGAAATAATACCTGACATATATGATTAAAATATTATAAAAAGCAGTGAAATGGCCAATTTATTATTGAAGAAAATATATATTTTAAAGGCTCCATATTTAAGCAGTGCTTTACCCAGCTAAATAGGGTTGACCAAAGTTTAGCAGCGCTTTATCCAGTGCAATGTGTATGTGCGGACGTGCACACTGCGCCAACCAGGGCACTGTAGGGACACATATCCTACACAAGGTTATCATACAGACAGATGCCTGTCATCTGATACATGTTGTATAGCAGTAAGCTGACTATGGCATAGTTATTCACATGTACTATACTTACTATCCTGTCAGTACCACATAGGTGGTAGCCCTCAAAATGTATGTTGGGTACCAATGTGTACATACAGCCTTATGTTATGTCATGTGTCCCTTGGTATCCACATATCCATAGGTATTGTGGAGTTCCAAGGTGTGTCACATGAGACATTAGAAGCCTGGATGCATATCCACAAGGCGGTTATACACCTATTAAGACTGTCTATTATTGTCAGTCGTTGTTGTGTATGAACATGTCTGACATATACCCCAGGCATATACCCTCACTCACACTACTGTTAAGTAACTGTCATGGGTGTGTGTGGCACAGATGACCCTGGCCACGGATCATGACAGTGGATGGCCCTGTCACATACATATGTGACCTACGATCTGGGAAACAGTAGCACAACCTGTCAATGGCAACAAATGTATTCATGTAGTATGCAGGCTTCACACCTATGTACTGATTAAGGGAACATGTACACATATATATTTGCCACGCAGATACCTGATGTGTGCAATGCACTTACTGTTGTAATCATAATATGTCATAATATAGTTAAAGCAAAACCCACAACGCATTGTCCAAGAGTGACACAAACAAAGTCAACACTTACAGGATTCAAACCCCTGCCTAAGTATGTTATGACACTAGAGAGAGATGCATTAGCACAGCATGCTATTTGCTTTAATGGTTGGCTTTTCTTCTCCATCTGTATTTCTAGGGTGGTGACATCATCTGTCTTTCCAAAGAGGAGTATACATCTTTAGTGTGTTTTCCCAGTCTTCTAAAAGGCCACTCCTTCCAAACAGAATTGCACACAGACAGTCAGCACTTACAGGATTCAAACCCCTATCTACATATGTTATATTACTACAGAGACATGCATTAACACGGCACGCTATATGCTTTACGGGGCATTTTTTTACACCTGCTGTACTTGTAGGATGCTGACATCGCCAGACTTTCCAAAAAAAGAATGTAGCTCCTTCATTGTGTCTACAGTCTACAAAAAGCCCACTCTTCTCAAGGGATGTGACACACCTACATAACACCCCCCCCCCCCCATACACACACATTCAGCATTTGCAGGTGTCAAACCCCTACCTAACTATGTTATAATACTACAGAGACAGGCATTAACATGACACACTATATGCTTTACTGGGCATTTGTCTCCACCTGCTATACTTGTAGGATGCTGATATCACCAGACTTTCCAAAGAAGAATGTAGCTCCTTCATTGTGTCTAGAGTCTACAAAAAAGGCCACTCCTCTCAAAGGATGTGACACACATACACAACACCCCCAATACACACACATTCAGCATTTGCAGGTTTCAAACCCCTACCTATCTATGTTATGATATTACAGAGACAGACATTAACACAGTGCGCTATATGCTTTACTGGGCATTTGTCTCCACCTTCTATACTTGTAGGATGCTGACATCACCAGACTTTCCAAAGAAGAATGTAGCTCCTTCATAGTGTCTACAGTCTACAAAAAGGCTACTCCTCTCAAAGGATGTGACACACATACACACACACACACACACACACACACACACACACACACACACACACACACACACACACACACACACACACACACACACACACACACACACACACACACAGCATTTGCAGGTTTCAACCCCCTACCTAACTATGTTATGATACTACAAAGACAGGCATTAACACGGCGCACTATATGCTTTACTGGGTGCTTCCTTTTCACCTGCCACATTTGTAGGTTGCAGATATCTTCTGACTGGTCTTGGTAATGTCTGCAGTAATTGCAGGAATGAGCCATGTGTGTTGGAAGGTGCCCAGTAGCTCTGTGTGAGTCAGCTGGACAGGTGTATGGGTGATTGTATGTTTGGCCATGGGATATCTTCTGTGTCCCTGCTACACAGATGCACAATGGACTGTACATATATGGGCTATCTTGTGTGACCTACTTTTCACTTGCACAGTATTCAACTTGGACATGTTGCACATGCCAGACACACTCTGTCTAGGTGTGTACATGCCCTAGGGCAGATAGCCTAGGATCAGACTCTGCACCTATGATAATGTTCAGGATTCACACATGTTTATTGATTATACCCTTTGCAGGTGTTTATTGTCTTCATTTCCCCACTTTCTATGAACAACTTAGGTATCTGCAGCAAAGATGTGATTATGACAGGGTTCGACTATATTGTATATGTGTCTATTGTCTTATAGCTGTGTGCACAGGCCAGATTGCTGGATAGTGTGTGGTTCCTGGGTTGACACCTGTAACTGCCTGATAGGTATGGACCATTGCTATACTCTTACATGGCCTATGTGTGTGAGAATGCCCAGTGTAACCTTTCAGAATGTTGCTGACTGTGTTCCACTACCATAGTTGATTTATTCAATGTTTACCTGTAGCTAAAAGGCTTGTAGTCTGCTCATCTGCAAAATAAAACACCTCTCTCAGTCTCAAACCCCAGACCTTGGACACACTAAACTGCATGAATTATTACTAAGTCACAGCAGACATAAAATAAGTTGATGTAATAAATATATCATTCCTTACAATGAAGGAATGTAAAGGAATAATAGAAAGGCCATTACACAAAGCCTGTTCTGTGAATCCTTAACAGCCAGTGTTGTGGAATTGCATTACATGACAGTGATGAGAAGCAGTCATTCTAGCAAACAATAATGTTACAGAGGCACTTTACAAACCACACACAGTATCAGGGCACTACAAACACTAGCATATCTGAGTGGGGCAGACACCATAGCTCTTAAATATGTTCTATGCAAGTTCATGATTGTGCAATTTATGTTAGCTGTGTCAGTCTCACTCCCTCCAGAAAGTATTGCCGTGGTGTATAGAGGTGGGGTATTACACAATGAATACTGATATTAATAACAGTAGACACTGCTTGCAACTGCAGCCACTAACATTTTTTTTTGTCAGTTAAGCTTTTTAAGTATTCACTTCTCTTAGTTAACTCCAGTGTTGCAGTGCCTCTTGACAGAAACATAATGGGCTGTTGTTTTAAGTGCTGGGCTGGGTTTGTGTACTGCCTGTGTGATTGCCTGATTCTGATTATTTCCACCTGCTAGCTCTGCTGACTCTCCCTGGTTAACTTCTTACTGTTTGTTGTGCTTCCTTTTCCCTTTCCATTCCCTCAGGGGGGCGGACACAGTGTGCACCTTCCATTTCTTGACTTTAGCTAGGATACCTACTGACACACCTCTTCCAGTGATGAGCAACTGACAGCTAACACATGCCACTCTGCTCCAATGAGATTAGCTTCTTTCATACATACCCCCCCTCATGATGTCACCTATATCCTACTCTGTTACTCCCCTTACCTAGTCTTACACTCCACTGACTGCGCTCATTTGCTATGTAGACTTGGGATTCATTGTCCTTACCCTCATTTGCATAGGAATGCCTACTAATGCTTGGTTACATCTCTTAGACTGGGTTCCTCCCTTAGCAACCCCTACTCGGTAGCCATGTTGTCTTCAGCCTGCCATTGCCTTGCATTGTACATTACAAATTCACATAAAATCCACATTTGTAGATTTTTATTATTAGTTTTCTGTTTTTTAGAGCACAGCCCTTTAGTGCAACGCTGTGCTACGCTTAAACATCGGACAAAAAAAATAAATTAATTTTTTTTTTCATTTTGCATCAGGAAACATTGCCAATGGCCATATATTTGGCCATTGGCATGCTTCCTCTACTGGATGCAATCTTTATTTCGAGCTGTCACTGCTCCGTTTTGCTATTTTCAGAATGGTACTCAGTTGTCAACTGAGTATATTTCTGCAGATAACACTACTCTTACTCGGACAGGTTTGGGTTTCCTGAATCTAAAATCTACCTCGTTTGCATGCCTTTCAGCTGCAGTTGAGGTAATTTGCATGTCCCGGCCCTGTCCGTGTAAGAGATATGTTAGGAGCTCTCTTGCACACCCCTGCAGGCTGTTCCTGGATCACTCGTCGGACATGATGGCTGCATGGAGTCTTACTCTACTCTTAGACTCCGTACAAGCCATCATGAATCCAGCCCTTCACAGACTAGATTGTTATGTTTTCAATTGAATTGTACAGGTTATAGGTCACATTGAAGGTGGGAATTGTTTTGAAATGAGTTGTGGTGTCATGTTTCAGTTGCACAAATACCAGGCCTTGTAAAAGGGGTGTGTAGATTTTATATCCACTGTAGATATATGGACTCAGCAGTACCTGACCTGTATAACCAGTCTCCAGCAAGGTAGAGTGATCCCCTTTGGTGGACAGTAGCAATACAAAAAACACATAATAGGTTGCTTTATTGGCTGTACAGGGACACAAATGCAAGCAACAACTTGCAAGCAAGTCCACCTCTATCTGAGCAAGCATGCAAGTTCACAGATGACTTCCTGTATGGCTGACTATGACTACAAATCAGACATACTCACACCATCACGGACAATTGCAACAATGTCTCCACATGTGATATCAGTCTCTGAGGCAACAACACAAATCACCCTGTACTGGGTGTAAATCACACACATGCCATGGATATAGGCAACCTATATCAGACAGGTTAGGTGAGGAGATTGTCACCCTGTCCACCCCAGCTGTATAGGCGGATATGAACATCAACCACACTCCTCCCCTCAGCAATGGTGAGCATGTACATATTGCCTACTGATGGCAAGAACAGCAAATCTCCATGGGGCATAATAATATCACTGTTTGCCTAGTACATGAACTCAGGCATGTGCTCACAGCTCCATCACACACTACAGTCAAACACAGACCTGCCACCATCCACATGGTTCATAGGTTCATAGATTAGTACTAAGCTAACTGCTCTTGCGAGCCATTGTAAGCTTAACCAATTATTCCTTGTGAAACTCAAACCCTGAACCTTGCGTTTGTAAGGCAAACACCTTAACCATTAGATCAAGATGACCACTGTCATTCCTCTCTGCAGAAATGAATGGAGAATAGAGGATTATGCAATTAAGTGTCCAACATTGGGGGGAAATAAGATAGCTCAGGGCCAGGAGTGTAATGCAAGCTGCTATAGTCATGATAGATTGGAGGGTTATGGTGTAGTTTGGATTATTTTCAAGTAATATCCACTGCTAATGTGCAATTTGACAACTGTATGAGGTCCTGTGACCTTTTTTCCTGTTTATGTCTTCCAGGTAAAATGCAGAATGCTCACCTACCAGCATTCTCTGTTGGGGAGACTGACATCATCATCCAATATGTGACTGAACATTATGCCATGTTATCTGGACAGAGAGCACAAGATGTGCATGAGAGGACTGCCCTGTGGAACGATCTAGTCCACAGGGTAAATGATGCCAGCCTGCACAGCAGAACTTATGAGCAGGTGCAGCAGTCTGGTCACCGACCTCATCCACCATGCCCTTCAATGGGCTGCCAATGTAGTGAGCGACCAGCTAGCCACAGGTGAGGGACCAGCCATCCAGCCCCCACTGACACCCACCGAGGAGCTCCTCACCAATCTTAGGGCACCCACCCTATGCACAAGCCATGACGTTGAGGAAAACATTCTGGAGGTAGATTGTAACCACACACTGGATAAGGAGCATGCAGGTGAGGCCCCAGTGTTCATTAATAGAACACTGTTGCTTATCCATTTCTATCTGTATACTATCTACATGCATATGTCAGATGAGATATTAGGTCTTGCTGGTGTTTAGTAATGCACAGATATGTCCATCTATGGTGTTGGCCAGCATATTTAGTACTATTGGGGGTTGTACTCTTAATGTGTTGAAATGCTCCTTCCAGTCTGTACAAGACCACATCACTGGCTACTGACATTAACTCCCTCGTACAACTATTTAGGTCACTCTGGTATACAACTGGGACAGCAGCCTCTAGCTGGTGAGTATGGAATTGTTTTGTTGAGGTTTGCCAATACACCGGCCATGTTAAGCCCATGCTATTTGCCATGTACACATTTATCACACCTACCCATAATGCATGATGTACATGTTCACTTTTGTTGGTGTTAACTGCACTGCATCACAGTGGTCACCACTGGGACCTAACTGATGTGCATTCAACATTCCTATGGCATACCTCACACCTTGTCAGTGCCAAGACATTTGGACAGGGCCAGCAAAATGGGCTGGACAAATGACCTAAGGTAGGGTCATGTGTGACACATTAGTCGTATACAGTGTATATAAACTGTGTACACATCCCTGTTAAGATGTAAGATGCTCCTGTTACATATAAGTTCGGACCGCACTATGTCAGTCCACACTTCTTCTAGTCTTTAATGTGACCCATAACATGAA
The DNA here is from genome assembly GCF_019279795.1 of Protopterus annectens. Taxonomy (NCBI): domain Eukaryota; kingdom Metazoa; phylum Chordata; order Ceratodontiformes; family Protopteridae; genus Protopterus; species Protopterus annectens. The sequence goes on from NC_056733.1 coordinate 1,554,525,673, forward strand.
CAGTTCACTTGTAAAGCAAGCATCCTGACTCTTGTATTGCACCTACAAGACTGGCCACCTGTGAGGGTGGCAGATGTCATATCAGCATGATGTTTCAGTCAGGTATGATACCTCATGCTGCCATATGTGTCAATGCACTTGCTGTGGCCTATTTGGCTACATTATCACATACATGAGCATTGTTAAGGCACCCAGACCACTTCTGACAATGTATAGGTTGCAAACATCTAGATATTCCAGTCACATCTGCACAGAGGACTGTGCAATGTTTTAACTTGCTGCATGTGAGGCAGATGCTGTTACCACACTATATAAAGTAATGGCAGTGGGGGGTGGTCCCTAGCAGTGTATCATACACACATCAAAATGGTATAAGCCACACAAAATATGATTTTCACACACACAAGCAGTTGCTAGTATTGCAATTTGAACTTCTGCCTATCTAGTTATGTCTTCTACAGTGTTACTTAGCTACCGAGCATGCTACAGAGCTTACTGAAATTTCACATGGCCAAAGCTGCTGATAACTGCACAGCTGGCAGAAAGTCTGTCTTCAGTTCCACCTTTCCATCATGCTAGTTCTTTCTGTCTTGCACTTCAAATAGCATTATGGCTTGACACTTCAACAGGTTATTGTATCAATAAGTGTGGCACACTTTGGAGCTGTTGGCAGTACTCGTTCATCACAGAAGTAGCTCCAGTACTTACTACTTATGTCCACCCCTCCTGGCATGATTGGAAGGCAGTTTTCTGTGCTTTCACCCATTAACTTGGTGCACTTGTCCATTCTGAGGCACTGTTGCAACTGCCTCATGTAAACAGAAAACCCTCCTCTCTAAACTCCAAACACTCAGACCTGTGAGAGTTACCCGTATATCATCCAATGTGGACATATGCACTCTCCAGCAAAGACTGGACTAGTAGGTCAAGAGGATAAGATCAACATCTGCACCACACCGTGTGGAACACATAGATCACCATGACACCCACTTTGACAGCCATGACAAACAGTGAAAACCCACAAACCCACCTTCACAGAGGCACTCAATGGACATCTATCCAAACAGCACAGACCAGAAAGACAGACACCCACTCAGACACCACAACATGACACATGCCAAAGGACACATATTTAACCTACACAGTGTGCCCCTCACCCTAAGCTCCTAAGGCTAACCACCTTGCACAATACAGTGATCATGGGTAACTCAATACTGAGGCACACACATACTCACTCACTATGTTGAATATGGAGCAGATAGCCAAATATCTATCACATGCCAGCATCCATCACATATCACAGCCAGTCATGGCACTCCACAACAAATTGGAGTATCAGTCTGTATCCATGTGGGTGTGAAAGTCCTGAGACACACCTCCCTGGACTACATGACAAGAGACATATGTGGTCCAGAGAGGTGTGACAGTGGCTGCTGAGCAGCATGCTGCCATCACCCAGAATGATGCTGCGGTACTATCAACAGATGATTGGCTGCAACATTGGCTTACATGTTTTGTGTCATTCTCAGGGGATCCAGTATCTCTCTGCTTGGATTGATAGAACTCAATGACTTGTCACAGATGTCCTACATCTGTCAGTGCTGGGTTTTCATGTACTGGCTAAGTGTCTTTCCACCCCTATAATGCCTTATTAGGCAGTGTTCCTAATGTAATTACCACCATAACAGCTAGATATGTATGCAATCTGTGGGTCATGCTGCTTAACAGTAGACTTCTAACTGTCAGGATGCAGTCACTCAAAGCACTCAGAGTGGAGGACATTAACATTTCTGTTGTAATGTAGAGGTGGTTCACAGCAGCAGATTGCAGCTCTGCAGTATCAGGCTATAATGCATTCCACAGTTGTCAGGCCCAAAATATGGACCACACCACAACTTCACAGGTGGTGTTGTCTCCATATTCATTATGGATAAGAACACTTCCAGACTAGTATCACAGCATAATGCATTGGAGATACTTCCAGTACAACTGCCTTGGGGTAATAGTGCAATCCAGACCAAAGCCTGCTATGGGTCCACATCTATATCCCTAGACTGTCAATGCACATTCCTCAACACCTTGCCATCTATGACAGTCCATTGAAGCACTTACATAGTATGAGACTTTATCTACCCCCTCCACCACCTGGGGAAAGCTGCCAAGCGCCAGTATAGTGGCTCAACACTTCCTGGGATTCATCATTTCCAATGCCCTGGACTGGTAAATTCTGAACCCTAGAAGAGGATGTAACAACCTTGACCTGTGCTGACTACTTAAGTATAGGACTGTTTCACATCCACAGTTGTCAATCCCCACCAGGTAAGATCCACACAGGCTATAATCAACATGGAATTCAACATGTCAGCCACACCCACCACAAAGGTAACCACCTTGCAAAACCTCTCCAAAGCTGACTTTGCAGCCATAAAATGGGTGGATGACTTCACAGCACCCATGGCAATGGGAAATAGCTGCATGATTGGCGAATCATACACATATGCACTGTACAAACAGGTACATGAATGCATGGTACTAGCCATAGCCAACAGTACCCAGACACTGTCCTCCAAACACTAGGAGACAATGTGATTGTCCCCTGCCATTACTAAAGTGTACAACAGAAGAAGGACACTATTGCAGAGAAATGTGGTGTCCCATGACTGTTGAAGTCCCTTATTAGCCTCAAAAACAACATGGGATCTCTCATGAAATACCCTACAGGCATCTATTAATGCAGACTTGCAGCAGACACTGACAACAATCACAAAAGCCTTTGATAATTACATCAACAACCTCCACAGCATTAAACACAAGTGCTGTGAGTTACTGCGCAATGTTAATACCTATCCTGAGACAGCAGATATTGGCCACAGTCTTGGCAACACATTTGGTGCCAGCTTTACCCCACTCTCCCCCACAAGTGTACAATCACAATGGCATATGAATGGCAGGCACCCAGCAGTACTGCAGGCCAGGTTAGAACTGCATTGTCCACAGGCAAGAATACAGCTTCCATGGGACACCAATATATATCCATGGCTGTATTCTAAATGACATACAAAGTGACCTTGGACCAGATATGTGGGCAGGGGTGCTAGGAGGGGAATGGCTGCCTGTCCAGCCCATGTTGAGATTGCCACTGCTGCAGTAACCAGGCACATGTTTTGGTCTTTTATGGATACACAGGCGCATAACGAACATAACACCTAACAAACACACAGGCTGGTTAAAGAACATCTCCTTGGTGCATGTGCCAATTTTCGTGATCTCATTGGGGTCCTGTGTGAGGGCAATGAGATCGCTGATAGATGGTGGGGTAAGGTCATGGCAATCCTCCACCATGGAGCATCTGTGCTTGAATGTTTGGCGGACTGGAGGCAGAGGCCACGTGGAGGTAGCTCAGCCCCAAGAACAGCTGGGCATGCACGTGTTTGTGCACCATTATACTCCCATATGGGTAGTAACACCAGCAATATTGAGAGTGGTGTGATATCAATCCCAAGACATGGCAGGCCATTAGCATGTGGTTCTGGACAGTCCCAGCAGGGTCACAGATCAAGGTAACAACCGTCACCATCAAGGAGCAGTACTATGTCTGGCCTTGTCCCTGGTGGTGCCCGTGATATGCCTGGCAGGTCTGGTTCCCGTGTCCATGGCTGGCAATGGTGAACTGCACACCCTGCCATGTATAGGCCACAGCTGTCAAAAAAATTCAGTGTAGGACAGCCACATGGCGTGTCTGTGTGCATCCAGACATACACACACATGCGCGCGCACACACACACACACACACACACACACACACACACACACACACACACACACACACACACACACACACACACACATATCACAATCAGGAAAAAGGTCACCCCCACACACATGCACCACACCTGAACAGGCCATGCCATTCCCACACCCCAAACATACACCCACACTGTCAACTGAATGGCACAGCCTGGGCCTCTGGCAACACCACACCCTGTGCATATGATGAAACCTGTGCCAGATCCCTGCCAATAAAACCATTGGTGCATGGACATGCATATATGGGTCTGATGCACAGGGTAACTTACTAAATTGTAAATATGTAATGCTGTGTAAGTTGCTGTTATCTGGCATTTGTAAGGTGTACACATCATAGTGTGTGTACAGTGTTAGCCATGATGCATTATTGCTATTATTAATGCTGAGTGAATGTGTTCTCACTTGCTGCATCCAGTTTCTGTTCTAGGCATCTGTGTGTCATCAGGATGCGACCCTGCAGCAAGACCAAGGGGTATTGCAGCGTGGTAACACATCAACCAAGTCTTAGGCAAGGTACAACTATATCTGCACTTTTTTCCCAGGTCTGTAACACAGTGATTGCATATGCCTCACAGAATATAGGGCTGGGGGTTGTACATAGGTATATTATGATTTACAACATCTGTTGTGGAGTGGAGAATGGTACATGCTGTGGTTTGTACACACCTCCGATTGCTAATAACCACAGCCACACAGGATATTCATCAACCAATCACACTGAGATTACTATTCACACACACGCACAAGGTTCATTGCTTCATAGGTGTGTAGTAGGTGAATGGGCCTGAAGACTCTACAAGGCCAGCCCATGGAAATACCCTGGCATCAGGCCACATGACAATAGTCCCCAGTGTGGCTCATGAGTATAGTCACTGGAGTTGGCCCCAGGGATGGGTACTGTATTCCCCACCCACTAATCTAAATTTCTATTATGGGTGGCCAGTGATGTGCACTGCTTCACATGTATGTGATTTATATTCCATAACATGGACAGTGTCTGGGTTGTGAGCTTTTCCCACAAGCATGTCCTTTGAATTGTGGAAGTGTGCTTGAGGTCTCTGGGGCATGTTGTGTGGACAGAGTGGTATCTTCAGATGTGGCATTCCAGACCTAGTTTGGTGAGACATGGCTGTGCAATTAAGGTAGTGATTGCATCTACATAGACAGTATGATACGGGGAGTCATTGAAGTTATTGGAGTCTGTTCATACAAGGCATGTATATAAGGCATGGTATTCTCTTTGTGGGGTACATTTGCAGACACTACAGTTGTTGCAGGTGTCCAGTGGGGTATATGGCAAAGGGGCCACTGTACACATTGACTGGTCTACTGTGCGGAGGGTACAGGGTGACCATGTCCTTTTACTTTCTGGATAGCACACACTTAGTCAGGAGATGTAACACATCAAAGTACTTTCTGATGTCAGTGGCAGTTTTGTGGTAAACAGACACCTGACTGTCAACCTGTGTTCCCCATTCTGTTATAACAACGTCACTGTTCGGTGGACTACCACCAATGTATTAGTTCATGTGAGCCATGGTGCTCCAAAAGGTAATGGCGACACATCTCTTGGCATTGAGGTAATGTCCGGGGTTCTGACAACAGTCATAGGTGTCAGAGTGACCTTTGTGCATGATGTCAGCATCACATGGATTGGGAATGCTACCACCCCCCCTTACTGTTGTATGCAAACATTTTGAGCCAGGGTGTCTTTGTGTTCTCCTACACCTCAGAATGGTAGATCCCAATCATGAGAGGACATAGGTCCATACCCGGTGTGACACCAGTCATGTCTGGTCATCGGTTTGACATGGAGTCCACTGCAATCACACCATGGGTACTATCTGTGAGGCAGTTTGCAAGAGAACTACTGATATAGTGGTTGATGCCTAGACAAGTGTGTTTGTGTATGATTCCTGGGTGGAGGGTTGTCTCTGAGTATTAGAAGGGTTGTCTATATTGTTAACTATTCCATACTGTCACATAATCATTGCACATGGCATTACACATTTAGAGCTGTAGATTGTCTACATAGACCTCTATGGTGTTTGACAACTGATGGCCTTGTAATGTGAACATTGGGATATATACTAGGTCATCAATATAATAATTTTGCAAAACACACCCACGAATGGATCCTGTTATTACGCAATCACACCAACCCCCATACAGGATACCGATGACAAACAAAGACACACACTTGCCAGTGCTAAGTTTCAGTCCCCTATTTATCTATATATTGCTACTACAGTGTTACGCATTTATCACACATGCCATGGAGCTTATAGGATGGATGTTGTCCCAAGCTACTTCTAAGGTGAGGGACATCACCAGCTCTTTTAAATAATGGCATTGGGTGATGTAGTGGGTGAAAGATTTCATAAAATACTGTACCCTACATACACATTTATAAGGAGTGAGCTTTGAACCTCTACCAAACTATGGTTGCAGACCTTTACGTTATGCATTTACCACATGCGCCACTGAGCTTTTATAGTTTATGTTTGCCAAAAGGTACTTCTAAGGTGAATGATATCTGCAGGACTGCTAATGTAGGGCACTGAAAAGTGTACTGGGTGTAAATGGGGCCAAAATATTTAAGGTACAAACACATATATATCAACGTATGTACACACATACAAGCACTTGCTAGGAATGAGATTCAAACCCTACCTATGCAGTTATTGCTATTACATTGCTATGCACTTATCAAATGCACCACAGAGCTTATAGGTAGAACAGTATCCAAACATAGCTCTAAGGTGAGTGACATCAGCATCCGTTGTAAAGTATTACACTTTGAAATGTACTGGCTGTGTATGGACACAAAACCCTTCAACCTGCAGATACACACACACACACACACACACACATACACTTTTACAAGCGCCAGAACTGAAAATAGAACTCCTACTTAAGTAGTGTTTTGCACTATAACATCACACAGTTATCATGAGTACCACAGAGTTTATATGTTGGAAAGCTGTCCAAAGGTATATTTTGTTTGAAAATATTTTATTCATTTTCAAAAAGAAAAACATGTATACAGGTTATTTATGACAGTGAAGTATTTACAAATGATTTAAACAGGTTAGCTGAAAGCAGTAAACATATATCAACATTAAAACCAAAATAAAGTATTTACAAGGGTGCCTATTATTGACATATGATCAACTTTCTATATAATTGTTTCCCAATTATAATTTGCTACAGTCATTACTCTCCAATATTTCAGTTACTTTTTGCTATGCTATATATAATGATGTAGTTCTTTCAGTTCTTCCTTTAATAGTGTTCATTTCCAATTGCGATACTGCTGACACCATATTCCTGTATTGCTTAAAAGTTGGAGAAGCTTAGGATTTCCAGTTTGATGTAATGTTCTTTCTTGCAATGGCTAGGAGAGTCCACAAGATTACATATTTTGTTCTTGGTACACAGTCAGGTACAGATATGTTAAACAAAATAAGAGATTTAGAAATCTGGAATTTGTCATTGAATACCATTTGCAGAAAATAATTTATTTTATCCCAGTATGGTTTAATCAAATGGCATTCATAGAACATATGTTGCCAGTCTGCTTTTATTGTTAAATTACATCCCCAACAGACAATATTTTTTTAAGCATAAGTTCCATTTTATGAGGGGTTACATAAGATCTTTTTATGAAGTGCCATGCAAGGAATTTCCAGTGCAATGAAAGTGATGCCTACTTTGGAGAGAGAAGAATTATTTTTTTATCTCTATCATTTGATACAGACTGGTAAAGCACGGATAAACCAAAAACGCAAAAAAAACACAAATCCTTGATGCTCCACACTAGAACAGAACACTGCCCATAAAGTGCTCAAATTTTTAAATGCTTTAATCAACTTAAGTGTACAGAAATATAATCCACTTTTCGTAAAGACAGATAGCTTAACTTCTTCAGAGACCATTCAATAAAATGTTAAAACAAATGACAGATATATATACCATTATACCTATCACATGATCGTCAAATTAAAATTTAAAGGGAGACACTATCTTTCCAACACTTTAAGCAAGACTCAAACTGAATGGTTTACTTCAAAAAGCTATATATAAAAAAATGTATGTGAAAAATATATATATATGTGTATGTCTATGAGAATGAAAAGGTAGATCAATAAACATAGCTAAAGAATGTTTCCAAGTAATAGATGTGTATATTCATTTTCAAACATGTAAAATGTATCTATGAAAATGAAACCGAAAGAATAAATAAATAAGTGAATAGACAGTGAAAAGTAATTTCAAACACAGTTATACACTTGTAAAATGCAATGGTGAATATTTACCAATCAACAATGCATTAAAAATATGAAAAATATGAAAAATATGTATTAAGGTAGTAGTTAATGATGGATATTTATAATTAATAACCACCCCACTATCAATTGTGGTTGTGTAGAAATATAAAAGTATAAAAAATAAAAATAAAAATGTAAAAATGAAAATCAAGATAGATATGAAAATGCAAAAAACTTACTTTCTACATATAAATAAATGATATTGTATAATAAGATTTAATAATATGACCATGTGAATAACATGGCTGAAATTAGTAACATTCTTATACAACTAAGATATATGTATACAATGTATTGAAACTAAAGTAAATATAAATATAAGTAAGGATATAAAAAGGTATATGAAAATGTGTATTATAAATATAAATATAAATATAAATAAGGCAACTATTAAATTCAATAAGCCTTTAACACATTAAAACATTAAAACATTAAACCATTCTACTAATAAAATAATGGTCATAGCTATCTGATTAGGTTTTTTAATCTTAAAATACACATTATAGAACTCATTTCGTTAATCCCTGGATATTGACATGCATTTACTCTTAGTTGCCAGAGAAGTTCATTTCTTTCCAACTTTAGTGACTCAGGTCCGCCTCTTCCATCACACCTTAACTGGTCTATAACCCTAAATTTGAATTGGTGACCCGCATTTTCACTGATGTGTTTAGCTAATGAATTGTCTAATTTATTCTTCCTAATACTATACAGGTGTTCATAAATCCGTTCGCTCAGCTTCCTGTCGGTCTTACCTATGTAGAAGGCTGGACATAGTGTACATTTGGCCAGATAGACTGCTTGCCTACTACCACAATTGTATCTCCCGTTGGTGGTAAATTTGGTATCCCCTATTGTGAATTTACTACCTGTGTCGATGTATTTACAGTACTGGCACTGGCTGCAGTTGAACGGTATGACGTCAGCATGCCATGCATATTCATGAGGGCATGCTGAATCATACCCTAGGCTAACACGGTCCATGTAGGAAAGTAGGGGGCGTGTCCGAATGCTGAGTACTGCAAAGGGACATGCCCCCAGAAGAGTCAGAGGCCTGAAAGTAAACACCCACGAGTGAGTCTTTAGAAATGTCAAGGAACACAACACCACACATCCCCACAGACTAAACCCTACCGAAAATGTGTAAAACATAAAAATAGCAGTTTCATTTTTTTTTTTATAATTTCAAAAATGTTTGCACGCATTTGCACTCGTTTGCGCGGGTATGCCCTTCGCTCAGCCACAGTTAGCAGACATTGAAAAGCATATAAGATCTACATATGCAAATTAAGCCAAGTAGCAATAGCGTAGCAGTAGAGACGTTGGCCAAAGAGGAGGTAATCACGGTTCGAACCCCCACAACATCATTCACCATTTTTATTTAAATAAGTATGAAACAATCCTCTGACATATATATATATATATATATATATATATATATATATATATATATATATATATATATATATATATATATATATATATATATATATATATATATATATATATATATATATATATATATATATAAAACTATAATTTAAGTAAAATGTAATGAAATGGGCAATGTATTTGTGAAGAAATCCGACAGAATAATTTATAAAAAAAGGATTATAATTGCCCATAGCTGAGCAATGCTTTAGCAAGCTGAATATGAGTGCCCGTAGGTGAGCAGTGCTTTAACAAGCTACATATGAGTGCCCGGAGGTGAGCAGCAATTTAACAAGCTTAATATGAGTGCCCGGAGGTGAGCAGCACTTTAACAAGCTTAATATGAGTGCCCATAGCTCAGCAGCGCTTCACCCAGTGTAATATGAGTGCTCATAGCTAAATAACACGTTAGCCAGTGCGCCAACCAGCTTACCGGCGGGCAACATTGGGCAAGCTCTATCATAGCTGCCTTTACACAGTCACACCTCTTAGCCTGTCTAGACAGTAGTAAAATAAATAAAAGCAATGCTAAGGGTCGAACCCGGGATACTGTGCACCATTGTCAAAGTACTGAACCACTAAGCCATGACAGTTGTACTGCGAAATACAGCATTAGCATATATATATAGGAATGAATGAAAATAGAATCATGACAAAGCAGGTTTGCTTCAAGTTGATAAATATCCAAAATGGCCAATCACAGATAAGTGTGGGAAAACCGGTATATATAAGCCCCATAGGTGGGAATACACACCATAACTGATTGTGGTACCCATTTGCAGTCAGGATGGCAGGCACAGGAGAGGAAAATCACTTTAGAGCACAAAGGTGGGGTGTTGAGGAGTCAAAATATATGGTTTGGCTCCTAGTCCATGATCATGAAGCACAACTCATGCAGGGCCAGGTTCAATGGGGAGCGTACAAGGCAGAGGCATGGAACCGGTTGGCACATGATCTCACCAGTGCATTCCAAGGACTGGTGAACAGGTCCATCACCACCATGTGGACCTGAAGCGACGTAAGGTGGATCAACTGAACCGTTGGATCCAGGAGGCCTGCCAAATGCCCAGTGCCCCACTACTGAGTAAATATCCATGTAATTACGTATGTAAGAAATGCTATCCTAGCCTATAGTATGGAGAGGTATGTTCCAATATTCCTTCATTTATATTACAGCTGCAGGTGTTCGTTCTGTGAATCGGCGAGCCTATGCTGATAGGCTGCTGAGGTTGCGCCACCAGGCAGGTTAGTAATTATTTAGCTGGTATTGTTATAGAATATAAGTGAGACAGATTGTAAAAGAGTTCAGTGTTGTAACCCAGTAATAAAGGTGAAATAAGCCTAGAATAAAGAGTCTGCTAGTCTTGTAAGATTAGATAAGTGATGCAGCCTGGGAAAGAGTGTATTGCAATCCAGTAATAAAGATTAAACAAGTCTCAAATAGAGTATCCACCTGTATTGTAATATCAGATAACTGCTTCAGCCTGAAAATGAGTGGTAATCAATCAACAAAGGATAGACAAGTGTCGAATACATCCTTGTAAATTCTGCCATATGAAATAAGTGAGTCAGCTGGAAAGGATTGTTGTAACCCAGTAGTAAATGTTAATAAAGCTTAGAATTAAGTACCATTCTGAAATGTAAATATAAAATAAGTGAGAGAGTGTGAGAAAGACAGTTTGAAGCTACCAAGAAAGCTGTAATAAGTCTGGAATAAAGGTATACTGCAGTCACTACATCATGAAATGAATGAGACAGCCACAACCAAAGAGTGTAATGTCTTAAATAAAGTACAGAACCTGGACTGTGTCCATCCCACAATTTGGATATGTTGCTGTACCCTTGCATTATGGAGATAGTATGGTTGTATGAAATGCTGGACATCCACAGTTGTCTAGACCCATATAAATCAAATGTAGCAGGATGCTGTACCTGAACACAGCCAGATATGAACATATTTGAATAAAAATGGAATGTATATTAATGTAGCAGTAACATCCCCATCATCAACATTCTTAAGGTTACATACAGGAAACTGTACTAATACATGTAGGGGATATATATCTGCATCTACTAGGAATGTACAGTATATGTATAGGTAGTGTAAGTTGTTAATGTAATATTTCTCCACCCTACCCTATTTTCACAAATTATGCCATTCCACACCAAACTGGGTATGTGTATTCACAATTAATTCTCATTCACATTTGTCCTGTTGGTTCATACATATCTGCATGTACGTTGATGCATGTGCCCTATTCACATATCCAAACCTGATGGCCTGTTGCCACCAATCAACCCTGCATGCTGTTGGAATGCGCACTGTTGTTCTAAATATGCATGTGTTATGCTTGCTGCTCAATGTTCGGAATTCATGGATGTTTGGTTAATGGGAATACTGATGCATGCTGTTACAACTAATTTTGAATGGTGTTGTTTGTTACTAACCCAAAATGCCATAAAATACTGCTAAACATAGGACAACAGGGAAGGAGGGTTCCAGCGGACCCACCTCAGCTGGCGAGTGCACCTGGCACCAATGCCCAGGCTGGGACCTCCTCCTCCAGTGGCCCTGTTCCACCTTCAGGTGGAAGCGCTGCAGGGGATGTGGCTCATCCCCCCCTCTGCAAGCGTGGCCGGAGGAGAGCCTCCACTCACCCTCCATAGGGTTTGTGGTGCGTAGTGAGATCAGGTGTTCTGTGACTGATCCCCTACGCCAGCTCGATGCGAGAGTGGCGCAACTCACGGGTGTGCCTGCCCGTCCTATCCAGCCCCCAGCACAGTCCCGGCCTCGGCTGTGAAGGTGCAGTGGTAACTGCCCATGGGTGGGGATCTCAGTTTCACTGTTGCCATCTGTGGGCTCATGGGCTCGCAATATCCAAACATCCGTCCCCGTCAATTGTGTTTCCCCCCCATATGTGTCATACTCCGCCCCTGTATGCATCTTGTTTGTCTTGTCTGTTAACCTCCCCAACCTACCTCCCCAAATATACCTACTTCCTGTACCTCACATTCCACTCTCACCTGAAAAAAAATAAAAAAGGGCACTCTGTTCCCACAAAAAAATTACTCCCCATACATAGCTGCCCAATTCACACACATGTCCGCTGGACATGTAAACTGATAATTCTAATTGGCAGTACAACATATTTTGTTGTCCTCACCCCTCTCTCAGGGTGGAAGGTTTCAAATTTCACACAAAATTTCAAACATATGCACAGTTGTTGCTGATAAAGAAATGGGCAGCTATGGACCTTCCCTACATCCTTCCTGTACATCCCGAGCTTGTTTTCCTACTGTCCTACCCTCTTTGTGCCCCCTTTTTCACCACTTTCCTATTTCCCCATTTTCTTTTCTTTAAAAGAAAATAGCATGGGTGTTAGCAGGAGTAAGCACTTTTAAGCAGTAGTCAGTGGGTGTGCACTTGTGTGCGCTTAGCTAAGTGTAGATAAGCGTAGCTAAGCATCACGTAAACTCACGCAAACCCGCTTAGAACTGCTTAAAAGTGCCTTAGTCACTCTGTATGACAAGGCCTGTAGTCTGCTCATCAGCAAAATAAAATACTCCTGTCAGGAAACACTAGTCTGCATGAATTACCACTGAGCCACAGCAGATATACAAGAACTTAGTGCTGAAAGAAATATATCATGAAATACAAGGAGTGAATTTAAAGGGAAAATAGGAAGGCCATTACACAAAGCTTGTTCTGTGTATCTTTACTGGCAATTCTTGTGGAATTGCATTACATTAGTGTGAGAAGAGAAACAGCCATGCTAGTAGGTAATAATGTTACAGTAGCACCTTACAAACACCACACAGTATCAGAGCAGGATAAACACTGCCATATTTGAATAGGTAAGAGGCCAGACCTCCCAACTGTGACTGATTTACAAGGATGTCCCTGATTTGCAAACAACTCTTACCTGTGCCCCACTGACTCCCTGTGAAATGTACTAACAGTAGGCAGAAAGGTGGGGAATCCCACGTAATGGTAACTGTCAATAAGTTAAAGTAGACACTACTTGCATGTCAGAAATGGTGTAGTAATACATATGCTCAAAATACCCCACAGTCACAACTGCAGAATATCTGAAATATATCACCGGTGTATCCCACTGATATGTACCTTTCCCTGAGGCTGGTCAAATATATACCTGAGAGTATCTGAGGCCTGCAAGTGTCAGAAACACACAGTTATATCAGCCTGTCTGCTGTTACATACTCTGCAAATAGCTGTAGAATTACTTCCAAAAACATGCCCTTATGTAGGAGTACAACACAGAAATATCGAAGGATGTAGCCATCTAACATAGTAATGACAGTATAGCAGTTCATAAGCACTGCATGTGTTTGATATTCATAATTGTTAGTACAATATACTTAGTTGTCCTCACCCCTCTCTCAGGGGAGAGAGAGAGAGAGACAGACAGACAGACAGAGAGAGAGAGAGAGAGAGAGAGCCTGCAGAAAAAAGCTGTCAGAGACAAAGGTAATGTAAACTACATAATCTAATAATCTACATACTGTGAACACTCCATATGTGTTAGCAGTCTGTATCTATATGTATATGCAGATGTGCATAGGGCAAGGGACATACTGCAACTGTTAGTGAAGGCTGGACATACATATGTAGTTGAAGGTTGCTATGTGCACATATCAATGTAGGTTGTAGTGTGTGGCATTGAAAACAGCATGCAGTGCAGGTATATGTCATGTGGTGGTGAACTTCTGTGGGACTGAGCCAGTGAGTCCTGCTACAGATATACGGCCTGAGGACAGCATAATGCATTATGCACAGCACTGCAATATCATTACAGAATGGTATGTCTCACAACTGTTTCAGAAGTGATATTCCCACCATGAAAGGTGGGCAGTCTATGTGCCTACATGTGCATGTATATGTACAGCAATGGATGTTTAGAAGTGTGTGTATATATTTAGATATATATAAAGAGAGAGTGAGAGAGGGGGACAAGGGGGCAGATGTACTGCAACAGGTGCCTGGTGACCAAGGCATGGACTGAACACCATTGTTGATACTGCAGTACCATACCCCATTCCAAAACATGTTACCCACTAACTACCACATAGGTGGTTGCCCGCCTACCACTGGAGGTGTCAGAAGGGAACATGGGACACAGGTGTACAATAGCCTCCCCTTTGATATCTACAGTGGCACACTAGTCTTGTAATCCCTGTACATGGTACGTGTCATCACAAAAGGTGTGTCAGCTAGGGAAATGTAAGTCAGTCTACCCCTCTACACCTCACAATATCCTATGCAGTATGTACCTCCCATGAGAACTACAGCAAGTGGAAAGGCTACAGACATACCTGACAAAGACTGATAATGCCCTCAAACACATTCCCTATGCAGACTGACTCTCAAAACCACAGCTAGAGTGCCTTGCATACTTCCTACACAGAGGTTACCACTGCTGGACATACACAGTTATGTCACACCCATACCAGTTGGCCAACCACCATGGCAACACCTCACATTCTGTCCAGCCTACATGACCTAGGGCCCTAATCCTTGTCACTGCACTAAACAGCACATGCTGGAGGTACAGGTTTCTATACACAAATATGCCATACCCTGGAGTAAACCACCCAGCATTAACAAACAAAGCTGCTTATTAGTAGATGTCATGCATACCCCTGATGAATGTTATGGAGATAGGTAATATGCCCTGTGAGTCACCTCTGTGTAACCTTTTCACAGGAGCAAGTAAAATCACATTACATGTGTCCCAAAGGGCAGGGTAGCAAATGGCTAGGCTGCCCTAGGCCCAGGGCCAATAGCATAGTACCTACCTATGACACAATGCACACACACATGTACTCAGTGCAATACCAGCTATGTCATATTGAATGAGTGTGACACTGATTGTGTGCAAGGTCTGTAAAGGTGTGATAGCTTAGTGTGAGTTTGTGTCTGTCATTTTAGCTGGTGTCCTTGGTGTGAGGCCAGAGAAAGATGTGTCAGTTATCGGGATGCAAACATAGTAGATTGGCAAATGTTGTGCCGTACTTCCCTGTGTATGACTGCAGTGTCCCATCGTAAGCAGAAGCAATACATGTATGCTCAGTAAGTGGTACTGCTGTTGAATCCAGCTCACATATGAACAGTTGTACTACCTGATGTTGTAGGCCTAAACACTACAGTATGGTGTATGTTCACATTCCCTGGTAACACTGTCTGGTGTGCTTCCTGTAGTCTGCACAGATTACATACCTCATGCATAGGTATCTGTAAGTAGGGGCACACAGTACTATAAGGTACACAGTTAATGCTCATCTGTGTGTTGTCATACATTTGTGTGTTGTATGTATGTGTAATGTGTGTGTAATGATGCCTGTACCATGGCCACAATCACATGTGTGTTACAGGGTATGCGTGTGTACCTGGCAGCATGTATACTCTGTGACAGCAGTATGCTAGCTATAGTAACAACTGTGCACATATGTCAGGTAGGGGTATCGCATCAAAGACTAGGGTGGATTACCGTTGAAACTGTAAATGTGCATTGCATTAATTGCATGGGATGATAATATTCTTCATCCATTAGATTGATACATACCCCCAGTGTGAGGTTGTGCATTGTATCCCACACAGTGTGTCGAGTGCTTGTGTATACTAGTTTGTTGTATGGAGTGTGGCAGGCACTGTCAGACAGTTGTGGGCTGAGCACTGATATGTGGTATCGAACATGTGTATCCCCTGATAGACAGACAGATGCTATATATGGCAGTTAAGTGATATCAGTACATTAGAATATTTAGTGTGCCACATGACTTGCTCACATATTTTTCTTTTCCTTCCAGGATGATGGCGCATCAGTGAAACCCACCTTATACAGCAGCAGAGGATCAGGAGATCCACCAGAGCCTGGTGCAGAATTACAGTGTGTTGTTTTCCAGGACCAGCCAGAACCAGCATGAGAGGGCTGCACTGTGGCAAGATCTTCTCCATCGGGTAAATTACATAGGCATGCATAACCGGACATATGAGCAGGTACGCTATCACTGCAGTGATTTAATTAGACATGTCTGGCAGAGTGCATCTGATATCCACAGACAACAGCTTGCCACAAGAGGTGGGGTACCTATCCACCCCCCGTCACCAGTGTGGAGGAGCACCTCCTAAGTGTTGTGGCTCCAGGCCAACAACAGCAACATACACAAACATGTGTCATCATAGAGGCCAGAGCCACCCAGCATGTTGAAATGGAGCATGCAGGTAGCATGCCATATCTGTAGTTGACTGTTCTCTGTACTGGTAGTTTATGCGTGTGTGAGATGTGTACTGTTTGTGTAGCTCTTAACCTGCCTATTCTTCTGAAGATTGATATTCTGAGCATAATCTGTACACCTGTGAAAGCCACCTGTTGTACTACTGTACTTTATCATACTCACAGTATCAATGGCACAGTTGTGGCCACTGGCAATCACTCTCATATTTTTGCAGGTCCCTCTGTAGTGACAGCAAGGCAGCCAATCCATGCTGGTGAGTGTGTAATAACAATACTATTGCTAATGACATGTGCATGTCATATGGAGGCATAGTCTGTGCACATGTAACACACCTATGCATAATGCATGCTGTGCATGTTTGCTGTGAGACTATGCATATCCCATTATTCTCAATAGCTGCCTCACTCACATGCAATACACAGAGCATGCCACGCATGTGTGGCAACACAGTACTGGACATTGTATAGGCATACCTGATACACATGTACAAAACACACACATGTTTGGCATACACACTACACCTTAGCCTGCTACACATGTCCAATTATGACACCTGCTGTATGGCCACCCTTCAGTATCCCACTTATCATCTATGCAGCGCACATAATATACCTGAGGGGTAGAGGCCTATCATGTCTCTGTGCAACAGTCTTGAACAAATAATACATTCATGTTAGGCAATGCTCACTATTGGCCACCTTACAAACCCATGTAACAAGTGGCTGTGTAATTGTGGATGTAGTCATGTTACTGCACGTCAGGTACAGCATGCTAGCTGCCTGTCTGGCACACATTATTATTGTTGACTGACCACAAGAAGCATGTTGATCATGGCTCACATTACTACACCACATCCAGTTCCGCTGACCACAAAGGTACACATAGCAGTCATTGCGTAGCACCATCATGTGTTTTGTGTGTGTGTGTGTGTGTGTGTGTGTGTGTGTGTGTGTGTGTGTGTGTGTGTGTGTGTGTGTGTGTGTGTGTGTGTGTGTGTGTGTGTGTGTGTGTGTGTGTGTGTGTGTGTGTGTGTGTGTGTGTGTGTGTGCAAATATATGCACCCTCAGCTTGTAACACTTGCACAACATTGTTATGTCCTTGTACACATTGTGTCCCAGGGTGGAAACAATCACTGAACAACTACACACAAGCATCAAGTACATGTATACTGTTATTAACAAGGGCTGTCTACACTTGCACTGCATGTTCCTGTGCAACACATAATCTGCATGCTGACAGTTGTGCAGTGATGTTTTTCCTTGCGATACTGTCACCCACCCTAAAACAGCATTGTGTATGTGTTGGATTGCAGGTGCGTCTGTGTTTGTATCTGCTGTACTGAGGAGTGTGCCTGTGTGCTTGTGTGCTTGTGTGCCTGTGTGCCTGTGTGCTTGTGTGCATGTGCGCCTGTGTGCATGTGCGCCTGTGTGCATGTGCGCCTGTGTGAATGTGTGCATGTGCACCTGTGTGCATGCGCGCCTGTGTGCATGAGTGCATGTGCACCTGTGTGCATGTGCGCCTGTGTGCATGTGTGTATGTGTGCATGTATGCCTGTGTGCTAATATCTTGTACACATTTATAAACTGTGTTTCCTATCTTCCTCTCACAGGTTCTGATGTTGCTCTGGTGGAGTGCAGCAGGGAACCTGAAGCCACTGCTGGAGATAGTGATTATGATGATACATGTGTAATGGCACAGGGAGGTGTGACAGGGTCTGTCATTGGTCAGCCAATTAACACTACACAGCAGTCAACCCCATCAATGCACACAGTCATCCTGCTGATACAGCCATTGTCACCAATGTCCTTAGCTGAGGGACAGCATACAGTGGGCATTGACCATGGTAGTGTGGTATCATTGGCACATGCATCCCCTCACAGCAGCCATGGCCAGATTCCTGACATGATACCACACAGGTAGATGTCTAGGGGTTCTCATGGGAATATCCATGGTCGTACTGCCCCTGTCAGAGGTCCTTCAAGCTCAGTTATGTTCCGGGCTATAATGCAGGCACAGGCACGTATGGAACGGTACACCAGACAGGGTCTGAGGGAGCTTAGAGCACATTGCACCGCTATGAATGACACTATGCATGACGCGTCTGCCATCCGTAACATCAGTGAAGCCATTGATAGACATTGGGGGGAGACATTAGATCTCTTACACAACTACATGTCCAGGAGCCAGGACAGTGTAGGACGGTTGAGGCGTCGACATGGATGTATGCCAGCAACATTATCAGATGGCAGACGTCGCGGACGACAACAAACCCGCAGCCACTCCCATAGTGCCAGTACCAGCCCCAGCAATGCTGGGTCTGTGCTGTCATTAGACCGTCCGAGAAGACCACATGCACGTGGCTCTGGACAGTCCCAGCAGGGACATGTGTCCAGTCAACAACCCACTGCTTCTGATGACAGTACCCAGTCTGGCTTAGTACCTGATACTGTCCGTAGCACCCCTGCTAGGCACAGGTACCATGTCCGTGGCCAGAGACAGTGATCTGTATAACCTGGCAGGTACAGTCTGTGGCTGTCCACAAACACCCGTATATGGCAGCCATGTGGTGGAACTGTGTGCATGCATACACACACACATAATGCTAACATCTAGGGCTAACACATACACACACACATTGCAGCAACATTGCTCCATGTTGTACTGTTGTCCCTCACTAACACACACACACACACACACATACATGTCAATTGGATGTGTCAATGGCAGACTCTGGCAAACCAAGTACACACACTGTGCATATGATGAAACTGTGCCACCTCCTGCCATCTGTAACATTGATGCAGGAACAGGGTAGTATGGTGCTGATGCACAGGGTGACTGCATAGCACTGTAGTAATATTATCATGTTGTTAACAGTACAGTGTAATGATGTTGTGGGTATATTTGAGCATGCATGATGCATTACCTATGTTTGTCATTGCAGTTTTGCATACACTAGTGTTAATTCCTAAAGTGTACTGTCTGCACATGTGCCACATGGCTGTTGTGTGTACCTATGCCTGCATGTGCTGGGGTGTGGACAGTACATGTGTGATGTTTGCAGCACTGAGTTGCAGGTGTACATTTGTGAACATGGTTAGCATGGAACATGACATGGTTTGACAGTATGCTGTGGGTGATATGTTTTCCAAATGTCAATGGTCTGCATTTTGGTAGTATACACAGCTTACATAGCCTGACATTCAGTGGTCATTACATGGTGCCTCCTCAACTGATACACAGATGTAGGAACCTGGTGTCAGTGATATCCCTGCAGTACTACACTATACCAGTAGCCATTCTTACTGAGCCCCACACATCCTTGGGAACAATACTCTTTGGCATATAGCAGTCTCACGTACATGCCAACACACTATGGATATGTCCATCCATGACTACAAATACATACAGTGGCCTACAATGCATTCTACACATGACACATCTAACCACCACAAGGGTATCATATGGACAGACACCTGTTGTCCAAGCCATGCTGTATTGCTGTAATGCAACTGTGGCATTGGTATCATCATGTAGTTAACATAGTATTCCAACAGTACCATGTAGGAGGTAGCACCCATCATATAGAACGGGTAATGGTGTGTACATGTGGACAAGTGTTATCTTGTCTTTCCTGTGATATTCACATTTCCAAAGGTATTCTGCAGTCCGTCGGTGTATTACCTAAGCAAGAAGGTGTCTGTATGCATATCGGTGACAGTTGCCATACACCTACACTGGGTGTCCATCACTCACAGACTTTGCTGTGTTTTAACATGTCTGACATATACTCCAGACATGAACCTTCACCCACATTAATCTATCAAAGCTTTCATGGGTGTGTGTCACATAGTTGGCCTAGGACATAGATTACTGCAGTAGCCTGCATTGTCACCAACATACATGTATGGCCTAAGGTCTGGTAAGCTGTGGCACATGCTGGCAAAGGTAACAACTGTATTCATATGGGGCAGGCTTCACACATAGGAACTATTAAAGGTCACAGGTACATATCTGTATGTGGCACACACATACCTGATGTGTGCATTGAAATTACTGTTATAATAATATGTCATACAATAATAAAAGCAAAATACACAACACATTGACAAACGCACACATGGCATTTCTAGGATTCAAACCCCTACCTAACTATGTTATGATACTTGAGTGAGACGCATTAGCGCAGCGCACTATTCACATTACTGGATGATTTTCCTTCTCCTGCTGTATTTATAGGGTGCTGACATCATCAGTCTTTCCAAAGAGGAATGTACATCTTTTAGAGTGTTATCCCAGTCTTCCAAAAGGCCATTCCTTTCACAGAGAATTGCATACATACACAACCATCTGCCCTTCTCCTGCTGTATTTATAGGGTGCTGACATCATCAGTCTTTCCAAAGAGGAATGTACAATTTTAGTGTTTTATCCCAGTCTTCAAAAAGGCCATTGCTTTCACAGAGAATTGCATACATACACACACCCCTGCCCTTCTCCTGCTGTACTTATAGGGTGCTGACATCATCAGTCTTTCCAAAGAGGAATGTACATCTTTTAGTGTGTTATCCCAGTCTTCAAAAAGGCCATTCCTTTCACAGAGAATTGCATACATACACACCCCCAGGAATGTACATCTTTTAGTGTGTTATCCCAGTCTTCAAAAAGGCCATTCCTTTCACAGAGAATTGCATACATACACACCCCCCTGCCCTTCTCCTGCTGTATTTATAGGGTGCTGACATCATCAGTCTTTCCAAACAGGAATGTACATCTTTTAGTGTGTTATCCCAGTCTTCAAAAAGGCCATTCCTTTCACAGAGAATTGCATACATACACACCCCCCTGCCCTTCTCCTGCTGTATTTATAGGGTGCTGACATCATCAGTCTTTCCAAAGAGGAATGTACATCTTTTAGTGTGTTATCCCAGTCATCAAAAAGGCCATTCCTTTCACAGAGAATTGCATACATACACACCCCCAGGAATGTACATATTTTAGTGTGTTATCCCAGTCTTCAAAAAGGCCATTCCTTTCACAGAGAATTGCATACATACACACCCCCTGCCCTTCTCCTGCTGTATTTATAGGGTGCTGACATCATCAGTCTTTCCAAAGAGGAATGTACAGCTTTTTTCACAGAGAATTGCATACATACACACCCCCCTGCCCTTCTCCTGCTGTATTTATAGGGTGCTGACATCATCAGTCTTTCCAAAGAGGAATGTACATCTTTTAGTGTGTTATCCCAGTCTTCAAAAAGGCCATTCCTTTCACAGAGAATTGCATACATACACACCCCCAGGAATGTACATATTTTAGTGTGTTATCCCAGTCTTCAAAAAGGCCATTTCTTTCACAGAGAATTGCATACATACACACCCCATGCCCCCCCACGCACACAGCATTTGAAGGATTCAAACCCCTACCTAACTATGTTATGATACTTGAGAGAGACACATTAGCACAGCACGCTATTCACATTGCTGGATGAGTTCCCTTCTCCTGCTGTATTTATAGGGTGCTGACATCATCAGTCTTTCCAAAGAGGAAGATACATCTTTAATTATCCCTCAGTATGGGTGATAATATCTGTGCATTAACAGACGCCTAGGTCAGGGTCACATATGCACACTGGTACAGCCAGGTTATGTTCTATAGCATGCTTTGTGACCACAGGACTTGTAACACACAACACAAGTAGGGGGTGTATCCATATACATCACAGATACACACACCTCTGGGTTGGTACCACTGCACTAAGCATGACAGGCCATACATATACAACTACCATTGTGCAAAACTGCCTTTTGGTTTGGTGTGCAGTTCAGACCACCCCCCTATACCCAGTAACCACACTTGGCTTTCCTGGGAACAGTGTAGGATATGCAGGTCTTCACACACACCATAATAGTGGTTGACTTAAGGTACACAAATATTGACTGGGGATACTACTCAGGCCCTCAACAACATCACCCTACAGCCACTACAATTTGTGAATCCATGTGCTATGGCACAACCAGTCACCACACCCACAAGGGGGAATAAATATTGGACCTGATCATCACCAACATGGGGACTATATGTTCCACACCAGAGATAGAACCGTCATTGTTAAGATCAGACCATAAACAACTTTCCCTGGACATCCATATCACATCCCCACCCCCAGCCAAGGAAATCACTGTAAAAAAATTCTCAAAAGCAGACTTTGCACTTGTGAAGACTGGGGTGGAATACTTCAAAGGCCCTGTGCTGGAGGATAATAGAGCCCAATCTGCAGAATCCTTTACAAACACATTGTATGAGCACCTGCAGGTATGCATTGATCATGCTATCCCAAATAAAACCATGACTCCTCCAAGACAGGAGACCTGTCTGGTTGACCCCAGCCATATATAAGCTGTATAACAGAAGGAGGAAGCTACTACATAACAGAGCAATATCCCACAGACCAACATAGATAATAACCTCTCCTTTGCTAATCACATTGACAGAGTCATTGCAAAGACCTTTATATAGCCCTCCTTATCACATGGGTGTTTGCATGTAGATCATCGGAGGTCATTGTGGCCCTCTACTAGTCACTCATCAGGCCCATGTTTGACTACAATGCCCCTTTTGGGGTGTACCTTTCCCAACACCTGCAGCAACTACAGTGAACACAACAGTACCTCCCCAAGAGGATCATGGGTTACACACAGATGTCCTATGCAGCTTAACTAAAGGATCTCCAGCTCTACTCAGTTGCTTAACGCCTACTCAGAGGTGATCTATGCCTGAAGTACACAGCTATTTCAAACCCAGAAGTAATGGACATGCTCCACCTCATAACATCCAAGACCCTTAGAGCTACACACTCCAGAGACTTAAACCTCAACACAAAAATAAATAGGACATGCTGCAGGGACAGATTCATTACCCAGAGGCTCCCCTCACTCTGAAATTGAATCCCAATTAAAGTTAGACATATCCCCTCGCCAACCCATTTCCAGCAAAATACAGCCGCATGGATAGGAAATTGCAAATTCACCCCTGGGAACTCCACTGTGTCCCTGCTTGACAGAGGCACAGCAAACTAGCCTTAAATGGTGCCTTTTGTGACCTACTTTACAGAGGCACAGTAGGCTACTCTATTGGGGAGGTGGACATCAAATAAACTCTGCCTAGGCTTATGAATTCCCTAGGGCAGACAGCCTTTGACCTCTGCACCTATGTTTATGTTCGGGATGCACAATATTTGTTGCTGCTACTGTTTGCAGGTCTTTATTGCCGTAGCTTTCCCAGTTTCTATGAACAACTTGTGTATCTGCGTAACATGTTTGATCATGACAGGGTTCCAGTATATTAATATATGTGTCTGTTGTCATTTAACTGTGTGCACAGGGCAGATTGCTGGATCGTGGGAAGTTCCTGGCTTAACACATACAACTGCCAGATATGTGTGACTGACTGCTATACTCAGACATGGCCTAAGTGTGTGAGCATACCCAGTTCAGGCTTTCCATGGTTTGTTGCCTGACATATGTCTCATTTATCCAAGTGTGTGAGCATGCCCAGTGTGACTTTTCCATATGTTGTGATCTGGAGTCCACTGCATTTCTGGTTGTGTGTGAACATGACAAATATTGACATTTATACTGTGTGTGTTGGAAGTCATGTTGTGTTCTTACTGCCAGACTCCTTTATGTCATAACTCAACAGGGATTATGCTGTGCCTGCATGGTTTCCATGTGATAGTTTGCAAAGACTTTGGCAACATTCTCTCATACTGGTTGAGCACTTCAATACTGGCATGTTGTAGTGGTTCAGTACTTTCACTTTGGTGCACAGTATCATGGGTTTGAGTCCCATCACTGCTTTAAATGTTCATACTGAGCAGACCAGACTGGTTAAGGGCCAGTTGGGCAACTATGAGCATGTTGCATTTTGTTCAGCTATGGTCTACTTAAACCAGGCTTGTCCGACATTGCTGTGTATTCACCAACTTGGGTGGACATTGCCAAACATTACTCCACATTGACCACAGTTGTACTAGTTGGTGTGTGTGATTCTGTTCATAGGTTCATACTAGGCTATCTGCCCTAGGGCATTTATAATCCTAGCCAGAGTGTGTTTGGCTTTCAACACACATTTTAAGTGGAGTTTGCCATGACATTTTTCAAGGTTAGTATACTGTGCCTCTGTCTAACAGTGACATAAAAGTTATACCCAGGGTAAACCTACAATCTCCCATCCACTCATCAAGATTCCTCTTGAAGAGAGTCAATGAGGGACTCTGGCTAACCTGGAGTGGGGGTTTACTCAAGAGTGGGGGAAGCCTCTGGGTTATGAATCTATCACTCCAACATGTCCTATTTATTTCAGTCCTAAAGTTCAGGTCTCTTGAGCATGTAGCTTGATGGGATTCTGATTTTCTGAGGTGCAGCATGTCCATTGATTCCAGGTTGGACATGGCTTTATACATCAGACACAGATTGCCTCTGGGCAGGCGGTATGCCACTGAGTGGAGCTGAAGTTTTTTTAACCGGGCAGAAAATGGCATGTGTCTGAGCCCTTTGATCCTCCTGGTGAGGTACTTTTGTGGTCTTTCCAGCTGCTGCAGGTGTCTGATAAGGTACATCCCACAAGGGGCATTGTACTCCATTATGGGCCTGATGAGGGATGAGTTAAGAGGCACGATGACCTCCCCTGATGTAGATGTGAATACCTTCATGATTAGGTGGGCTATATAAAATATTTTTTCTAAACACTTTGGCCGTGTGTTATCAAATGAGAGATTGCTATCAGCTTGGGTACCCAGGTCCCTTATCACTTCTTCCATACTTAATGGGTTACCACCTATGTGGTAATTTGTGGGCACTTAGTTTTTAACAAAGGAGAGGACTATACACTGTTTTGCATTTAGCTTCAGGACATGGCTCTGGCACCAGTTGTCTGTTTCTATGATGCCCTTTTGTAGGATGCTTGTGTCAGCTGGAGGGTCGATTATGGCACCCAGTTTGCAGTCATCTGCAAACTTGTTCACCAACAGTCCTTCTGTGTTGGCCTGTACCTCTGAGAAATATATACCAAACAAGGGAGGTCCCAGGACTGATGAAAACACAAGCAAGATGGATCTGGAAGTGATGAGAGCAAACTGCACTTAATGAAAAAACACTGTTTAATGTTAGCGCTTTTGGCTCGGTCACTACCAAGCCTTCTTCAGACAAAACAGTGTAAAACAATCAGTTAGGATTTAAATACAATAGTTAATTAACTAACAATTAATAATTAAAAGAGAAATACCCACATTTTAAACAGAATTTCAAAAGTAAAATATACATTTTAAATAAACTTGATTTCCTCACCACTCTCAGTACATATTTATATATATATGAAACAAATAAATACTTATACCAATATACAATAATGAAATATTATTATAAAAATTATGATAATTATAATAAAATTACTATTATACTAAAAAATTATTTATATTGTTATAAATAAAGTATTATGAAAAATTCTTATATAAATATTATAAATATTGATATAAAAATTGATATTAAAATTTAATATATATGTTGTTGTGAAAATTTTTGTTATTCTACCTATTCAGTGCTATCAATTTCAAAATGCATTTAATAGACAAAGTCTCATTTAAACCTGGATAACCTTGGTTATAATTTGCCATTTAAGTTCATCTAACTCAAGCTTCAATTGCCAAGGACCTCCTCTAATATCTAAAGTTCTTTGTTGTAAAATAATGAACTTAAATATATGGGCTGGATGTTGTGTAATATGTTTAGCCAAACCATTATTAGGGTCCATTTTGTTAATGGCATAGATATGTTCATATACGCGCTGCCTAAACTTTCTCTCCATTTTACCTATGTAAAACGCGTTACATTGTTGACATAAGGCTGCGTATATTACTACTTTACTGTCACAATTAAATTTAGAATTAAGAACAAACTTTTTATCTTTGATTGTACAAACATTACTCATGAGCATATGTTTACATTGTGAACAGCAACCACACTTAAACATCCCTCTAATATTCGAATGTGTCACACAAACATTATGCTTTTTTTCAAAAATGTTTTTTTTAAATTAGGACCTCTTTTATAGGTTACCTTGGGTTTATCACCCAAAATCTTTAAAAGATGTTCATTACTTTTAATAAGGGTCCAATTTTTAAATAAAATATCTTTGATGTTTCTATGATCAAGTGAATAAGTGTGCAAAAAGCTTGTTTGGTAAGAACTATTGTGACAATTAATAATAGCTACATTGCTTTCTTTCGTCGTACTATCACGCTAGTAAACAAGCTTATCCTGATCCACCATTAACAAGAACAGATAATAATAATGAAAATTCCAACAATGAATCAGATGTTCAACAAATGGTTAATAACAATATTCCTCCTCCTACTAATGATGAGCAGACTCAAGGAGATACACTACGTCGTAGTGAAAGGCTCATCAACCAACAAAATAACAATAATAATAATCAAAATAATAGGAATAATGCAAGTACAAGCAACCAATCTAATCAGGGTTTTTACCCCAAGACCAACACACGTTCCAACAACAACAGGAGGAAGAATACAAATTCATCGTTAACGAGGAACACCAGGAGGCAACCCATGATGAACTTAAATGGCAAATTATAACCAATGCACATTCTTATCCAGGTTTAAATGAAACTTTGTCTATTAAATGCATTTTGAAATTGCTAGCACTGAATAGGTAGAATAACAAAAATTTTCACAACAACATATATATTAAATTTTTAATATCAATTTTTATATCAATATTTATAATATTTATATAAGAATTTTTCATAATACTTTATATATAACAATATAAATAATTTTTTAGTATAATAGTAATTTTATTATAATTATCATAATTTTTATAATAATATTTCATTATTGTATATTGGTATAAGTATTTATTTGTTTCATATATATATTAATATGTACTGAGAGTGGTGAGGAAATTAAGTTTATTTAAAAATGTATATTTTACTTTTGAAATTCTGTTTAAAATGTGGGTATTTCTCTTTTAATTATTAATTGTTAGTTAATTAACTATTGTATTTAAATCCTAACTGATTGTTTTACATTGTTTTGTCTGAAGAAGGCTTGGTAGTGACCGAGCCGAAAGTGCTAACATTAAACAGTGTTTTTTCATTAAGTGCAGTTTGCTATCATCGCTTACAGATCCATCTTGCTTAGGTCCCAGGACTGAGCCTTGTGGGATGCCACTTGTAGCTGGTTTGGGGTCTGACATGGCTCCAGCATTTCTGACCATGTGGGTTCTGTCCTTGAGCCAGTCTGCAACCCATCTAGTGACATAGGGGTTTATATTGAAGCTGGTGATCTTATCTATTATGACCAAGTGGGGTACTGTATGGAAGGCTTTTGCGAGGTCCAGGTAGGCGGTGTGGACCACCTTCCCTTCGTCAATGGCCTTGGTGACTGTTTCAAATGACTCAACCAGGTTTAAGAGGCAGGATCTGCCCTTAACAAAGCCAAACTGGGTAGGATCCAGTGTCTGTAGGTCCCCAATATGTTTATTTTTGAGGTCCATGATAATCCTTTCCATAGCTTTGCAGACCAAGCTAGTCAGGCTTCTGGGGCGATAGTTTGCAGTATCCATTGAGGCACCACCTTTGTGGAGAGGGACCACTGTTGCTGTACACTGCTCTTTGGGTACATATCCTGTGGTAAGGCTGAGATTGAACAGTGGTTTTATGTTTGTGTTCAATTCTTCTTGGGGTTCATGTTGGGCACAGCCCAGGACACCGTCTGGTCCCATTGATGCTGTGTGTTTTGCTTTGGAGAGGCTGGCTGTTACCTGAGCATCTGCGATGTCAGGGGGCCAGCACTCTGCTGGGATAGATATTTGCCCTTTTGGTGGGGAGGGGGAGAGAAGTTTGCACTGAACCTGTCAGCTCGGATGTTGGCAATGTCTGTGGGTTTGGTGTATTGTTTGCCATTTTGGACTACTTCTGAGCATATCTGGGGATTCCCACACAGGTTCCTACCATAAGTAAAGAATGCTTTGTGATTATCCTTGGTGTCCTGTACAATTTTTATCTCAAAGATGGCCTTAGATGATCTTATGTGTGGCCATAGTTTTTCAATAATACTGATCAGAGACGCCTTCCCTTTTTGGGATTTTGATCTATCATATAGTAGCTTCCTCCTTGTATTGCATGGTTTCTTTATGGCTGGGGTTCACCGGACAGGATGCCTGGCTTTGGAGGATTGGGTCTTAGTTTTATTTGGGATTGCATGATCCATGCATTCCTGAAGGTGTTCATAGAATGCGTTTATAAAGGGTTATGAGGTCTGGGACATATTTTCCACAGGCACAGGGGCTGTGAAGGATTCTACCTCAGTTTTGAGGAGTGTGACATTTGCTTTAGTAAATCATTTTCACTGTGTTTTTCTGGCCATGGGCTGGGATCGGGATGTGAATATCCAGTGAGATTACTCTCTGGTCTGATCTTACCAGTGAGGGATACACTTCTGGTCTTGGGCATAGAGTCCCCATGTTGGTGATGATAAGGTCCAGTATGTTTTCCCCTGTTGTGGGAGTGGTAGCAAGTTGTTCCATAGCATTTTGGTTTATAAATTCTGGGAACCTTTGGACTATGGTGTTGGGGCTAGGGTAATGCCCCCAGTCTATGCTTGGATAGTTGAAGTCGCCCAATATAATGGTGTTTGGGGAGACCTTCATATTTTCATGTGTTCACCAGTCGGCCAAGTGTGGTTCCTGGGTTTAGGAGGGTGGTCTGTAGCAGGCTATGAACTGGAAGGCAGTTTTAGCCACTGTTAGTTGCACATGGATGCTTCATGCTGTGCCACCAACCTGGGGTTGTGGGTATCTTTGAAAAATATTGATACTCACTCTCCTTTTGTAGTTTGTTCCATGTTTTGCAGCTGTAAAGCATGGTATGAGGTGTAACCTGTTAATGCTAGGGTGCTCTTGGTAGCCTTGAACCAGGTTTCTGTTACTGATATCAACATTCTCCATGCTGAGGAGAGTTTGGAGTGCGTGCATCCTGCAGTTCAGAATTCTGGCATTGAGTAGCATTACTTATGGTTTCTTATCCCTTGTGATACCTATGGAGGTGGGTTTGTGTTTTGAGCCTTACCTAAAAAAGGCACTGTGGGGGTGACAAGAGCCTTTGAAAATATCCAAAAGGCCACAGGTGATAGGTGAAATCCATCCCTAGCGAAGCATCATGTCTTGTTGAGCATGTCATCCCAGGCTGACAGGCATTGTATCCCCTTTCACTGACACCAATACTTAAGCCAATTGTTGTAATTGATCATCTTGTCTTCATATTGTGGCCTCATGTTTGGTGAGGGTAGGATGATACTCAAGGTCATCAAGTTTGCATATACTACATGGTGGTAAATGCTGTTTAGCACTACCTTATATTGCTTAACACATGGCAATCATGCCTCAGGTGGTGCTGCAGGGCTGCCTATGTCAGATGCACATACTGCACTACCTATACGTGTTTGGAAACAGGTAGTGTCAAGTTAGGCATCCCTTTTACTATATGTGTGAGTCAGAGAGAGGTATCATTTCCAGGGTTCCTACTGAGCCAGTGTATGTGCTATGCGTTGCCTCTTTGCCAAGGCCAAGGCAACCTGCGTATGCTTCCTTCTGCCTACTGGGGCAGGCTCAGGTTGTTCCTCCTCTGAGTCATGCTCTTCCTGTGATGGCCTTGGCACTGGTGGGGGGCTGTTTGGCCCAGGCCTATGCTGGTCCTGTTGCAGCTGTTTTCGCAGAATCATATTATGTAGCATAGCACATACCATGACAATTTGGGTACAGGTAGTTGGTGAGTATTGCAAGGCTCCACCAGATTTGTCCAGGCACCGTTACCGTGACTTGAGCAACCCAAACACACGCTCGATTACATTTCGTGTTTGTGCGTGTGCCTCATTATGGTGTTCCTGTTCAGGTGTGTGTGCGTTTCTGATGGGTGTCATCAGCCATGGCTCCAGTGCATAGCCAGAATCCCCCACTAAGTGACCATGTGGGATGTCCCCATTGGCAAATGTCTGGTACAGCTGCGTCAGATGCCAGATATAGGAATCATGGTAGCTTCCAGGGCAGCCAGAACACACATTCATTATTATGCCCTGGGCATCACACACGACCTGGCAGTTGATGGAGGGGAAGCCCTTGCAGTTACTGTAGGCCCTACTCCGCTCACTGGCTGGTGCTTTGATGCGTATATGTGTGCAGTCTATTGCACCCACTACCTCAGGGTATTCTGCTATTTGCTGGAAGAGACACATATTGCTGGCCAATACCTCACGGGAATTGGGGAAATATACATGATCACCGACATGTGCTGACATGGCATCCAGGAACTGGTGCAGTACCCTGGATTCTGATGCCTGTGATATCCCCATCATATCACCAGTTGGTCTCTGAAAGGTACCTGTTGCTTGTATTCTTAGGCCAACACATACCTTGGTTTCCACTGTGATGGGTTCCCCTCTGTTTGTTCTGTGTGTGAGGCGTGGCCTGCACAGCTCAACAATTTGCTGCAGGAGGTCTCTGTCCACTTTATAGCGCTCCACTATCTCCAGCTCATGTAACCCCTGGTAGGTGACCCTGGGCCTGTACACTCTTCTCCGTCTCCTCACTGTGGGTTGTTCGGCAGCATTTGCATTGTCACCACCCTCAGCATGTTGCATATGTCTCCTTATAACAGCAATGGCAGCCCCTAGCATTTTTTACCTGAGTGTAGTTTTTTCAGTTTTCACTTCTAGTAGCTACTCCAGTGTTGCAGTGTCTCTTGAGAGAAACAAACTGCACTGTTGTTTGCAGAGTTTTAAGTGCTGGGCTGGGCTAGTGTTCTGCCTGTGTAATTGCCTGATTCTGATTGTTTGCACCTGCTAGCTCTACTAGTATTCCCTGGTAGCTTCCTACTATTTGTTGTGCTTCCTTTTTCCTGTTTCCTCAGGGGAGCGATGCGCATACAAGCAGAAACACACTCACAGCAGCTCATACGCACACATGCTTAGACAGACTAAAACTTGCTTATTTGGGTTAAAACGCGCGCACACCTGTGCAAACATGCTTGCAGGTCTTCCAACAGCCTTATACATGCTTACTCCAGCTTAAACGCACTCACGCTTCCACACGAGCACTCTGTCTCACTTGAGTTTACAGGCATGCACACACACTCATACCCACTCAGCAAGAAACTTTGGTGTTATCCACAGTATACACCTTCCATTTCTTGGCTTTCCCTGGCCTACCTGTTGACACACCTCTTTCCATGATGTCTAACTGACAGCTAACACATGCCACTGTGCTCCAATGAGCTTCACTACTTTCATACATACCCCTCTTGTGATGTCACCTATCTCCTACTCTGTTCCTCCCCATATCCTACTCCTGCACTCCACTGACTGTGCTCATTTGCTATGTAATAGTGTGATTCACTATCCTAACACTCATGTACATAGGATTGCCTACTAATGCTTGGTTACATGTCTTAGACTGGGCTTCTCCCCTTAGCAACCCCTACTCGGTGGCCATGTTGTCTTCAGTCTGCTATTCCCTTACATTGTCACTTAACAATGTTCATAAATTCCACGTTTGTGGCTTTTGTTGTCTTATTTTATGATTTTTATAGTGCACCACATTTGCGCGGCACTGCACTACGCTTAAACATCGAAAATTGCCGAAAAAAATTATTTTTATTTTAATTTTGCATCTGGGAAATTTTCCAATGGCCATATATTTGGCCATTGGCATGCTTCCTCAACCATATGCAACCTTTATTTGGAGCTGACAAGGCTCCATTGTGCTATTTGCAGAATGGTACTCAGTTGTCAACTGAATACATTTCTGCAGCTAACATGTCTCCTACTCAGACAGGTTTGTGCTTCCTGGATCGCAAATTTACCTCATTTGCATGTCTTTCGGCTGCAAGTGAGGTAATTTGCATATCCCAGCCCTGTCTGTGTAGGAGACATTTTAGGAGCTCTCTTACACACCCCTACAGGCTGTTCCTGGATCGCTTGTCAGACATGATGGCTGCATGGAGTCTTACTCTACTCGTAGACTCCAGGCAAGCCATCGTGAATCCAGCCCTCTGTCTTATTGGTTGCATTGTTTCTTGTTTGTTTAATATATATTGTCTTAATTCTTGTATATGTAGCCATGAACTATTTTCCATATTTAATTTCCTTTGAATTTGGTCTATTGACAGAAGTTTTCCAGAGTTTACCAGTTGATGCCAATATATTAATCCTTTTTCTTTAAACATTTTGATGACTTCTATATCGAATGTTATTATACTGCCTTGTGTGTACACTACTGGATATAATAGAAATGACCATGCTTTAATATCAGGATTGCTATTAATAAGATTTTTGAACATTTTTAATGTATAAGTAATGTATTTGGAACTTATATTTTTATGTTTATGTATCATCATATATTCCTTCATCAGCCATAGAAAATTGTTTGATATGAAATCAGTATATTTATTTAATACAAATCCAGATTTTAGCCAGATTTTCTAATGAACTAGCTTCCATTTTGATGTATATCTTGTATTTAGCCATAATGATATTGTTTTAATAACAGATGAATGTAAATATACTTCTATGTCTGGTAAACCTATGCTGCCCATATCCCATTTATCTAGATTATATTTCATTGCTATCCTTGTTTTTTTGGATGCCATTGGAATCTTATTATTCAATCATTTAATTGTTTAAGGTATGATTTTTCTGGTGGTAAAGAACAAGCTTGTATGACATAAAGAATTTATGGAAATATGATCATTTTAATTATATAGAGCCTTTCTTCCATTGAAAAGAAGAATTTATTCCATTGTTGTATTATATTTTTAATGTTATTTAAGATCTCTTTATAATTTGTTTCGATTGCAGTATCTAGATTGTTAGTTATTATAATTCCCAAGTATTTGATTGTATTATTGGTGGGGATATATTTATGGTATTTTTTATTTAGATATTTTTTATTAGTATTAATAAGCAATACATTTGTTTTGTTTTTGTTAAATTTAAGACCTGAAATTTTTTGAAAGTTTTGAATTGAGTCCCATAATGCTTTTAAAGAGCTGTAATTATTCTTTAAAGTAATTAATATATATCATCAGCAAAAAGTTGAGTTTTAAGCTCTAGGCTGTTGTCTAATTGTATTCCTTCAATCCTTCAATCCTTTTATTCATACGTATATTATTTGCTAAGGGTTCAATGACTAGTGCAAATAATAATGGAGAAAGAGGACAGCCTTGCTTTGTGCCCTTTGTTATTTTAACAGATCTAGATAGACAAGATCCCAGTTTTATATAAGCCAATGATTTTACCTATAATGATTTCATTAACAAGGTAAAGTTGCTTGAGAAGCCGTATTCTTCTAAAACTACCCATAGATCATCCCAGTTCACTGAATCAAATGCACTATTTATGTCTAAACTAATAACATTCATTTAGCTTTTTGTAACATTTATATAATCAATTAAGAAAGTAATTCTTTTGATGTTGTCATAAGTGTTCCTGTCTTTTATAAAATCTGTTTGATCCTCATCTATTAGAAATGGTAGTAATTGTTTTATTATAGAAGTATGTATTGCCATAAATATTTTATAATATATATTAAGACATGAAATGGGTCTGTATGATGAACATTCACTGGGATCTTTACTTTGTTTCAGAATTGGTGATATTAGTGTGTACTTTCAAGAAGGAGGGATGTCTTTACCATTTTTAACTGATGTAAAGACATTCAATAACAACAGCAAAGCTTCATTAGATAGTAATTTAAATATTTCTGGGGTGATATTATCTATACCTGGAGCTTTGTTTAATTTTAGCTTATTTACTTGAGCTTTAAGTTCTGTCATTATTTGCTTATCTATTATTTGTACCCGCTCCTCTAATAACCTAACTTTAACATTGTTTTTAAGAAAAGCTTTCAATACTGAATGTGTTTCTATTTTCTCATTTTGATTACTAAGTTTATGAAAGAATAGCCTAAATGTTTCTAGTATTCCTTCTAAAACAGACACTTTCTTTTTGGTTTCTATATTATGTATTTCCTTGATTTGATTTGTTTTAATCATCTTTTTAGTCTTGTTTACTATTTTTGTTGTTTTTTAGGGTTCATTGAATAGGAACATAGTTTATTTTTTTCTAAGCTGATCATTGTTTTGCAGTGTAGCGTCTCTGAGTATTTTTTATTAGTATCTTCCAGTTCTTTTATTAGGTTGGTGTTTCCCTTTTGAATATCAAGCTTTAAAATTATCCACTTTTGACTGTAATTCTGTTAATTCATTATTCCACTGTTTTTGTTTATTTTATACCATCCCACCACTCTTCTATATAGGTATGCCTTCAATGCATCCCATATATATATTTCAGATGCATCTTTAGTAAGATTCATATCTAAGAATGCTTGTGTCTCCTTAATATAAAATTCCTTAAAATCTTTGAGATTTGTTATGTAGGATGGTATTCTTGTTACTGATATCCTTCTCTTGAAACACAAGTCTATCTCAAACGTTATGGTGTTATGGTCCGAAAATGGACATAAAATTGTTTTGACTTTAATTTAGTGGTTAAATCTTTTTATGTACACTCTATCTATTCTAGAGTATGTATTATGTCTATGGGAAAATGTATAAAGAATAGTGTATCTGGAACAGCATACTCATTTATGACAACTATATTAAAAGTTTCAAAAAAGTCAGATAACAAATTTGTTAAATGTGATCTCTTATGTGAAGTTTTAGTATTTGTGTCAGTATCTTTTATAATGCAATTGAAATCTCCAGCTATGATTAAATTGCCCTTGGCATATTGTACAATGTAATCTAAGTGTTGTTTGAACACTCTAACTCCTAGTCCTGGTATCCAATAAATATTCACTAATCTATATACCATTTCATTGATAGATATTGTCACTAGACAAAACATTCCTGAGTTGTCATGAAATGTGTTTATAATTTTAGGTATTAAAGTAGTGTTTTTCCACAAAATTACTACTCCCCTTCACTTTTGACTATAGGTGGAACTTACTAGTACTGTATAATTTTTATTATTTATTTTATTTATGTCCTCCTGTGTAAGGTATGTTTCCTAAGGTATTGTTGAAGGTGAGTGACATCAGCAGTAGTGTTAAAGGAAATGTAGTGAGTGTAAATGGCCTCAAAGTCATGTCTCTACAAAGACACACACACTCTCTCACAAAACACACACATTTTCACAGTTACCCAGACCAGAATTAGAATTCCTACCTAACTAGTTTACTATACTATAGTATCACACAGCTTCCACAAAGATTATATGCTAGAAAGCTATCCAAAGGTATCTTTGAAGGTGAGTGACTTCAGCAACAGTGTTAAAAGAGGGGTAAGGGGAGTGTAGTGAGTGTGAATGACCTCAAAATCATGCCTCGATAAAGACACACACACTCTCACACACACTATAATAGCTGCCAAGGCCGGAATTAGACCTCCTACCTAAGTAGTTTGTTACACTATAGTATTACATAGTTATCATGAGCACCACAGAGGTTGTAGGGTTGCAAGCTGCCCAAAGGGTTATTTCAAGGTGGCTGTCATCAGCAGGAGTGCTAAAGTAGGGCAAAGGGAAGTGTAATGAGTGTGAATGGCCTCAAACACATTCATCTAGAAACACACACACACACACACACACACACACACACACACACACACACACACACACACTCTCAGACACATTACACTTGACAGGCCTGAGATTACAAATGCTACATGAATACTTATTTGTAATATAGTGTTACACAGTTATCACAAGCACCACTGAGACTATAGGGCTGAGGGCTAACAAAAGGAATTTCTACAGTGAATGACATCAGCACATCATGTGATATAGGCCAATGGGAAGTATACTAGGTGGGAAAGATCTCATAATGGGATGCTCTCTGTCACTGTCTATCTCTCTCTTCCCCATGTCTCTGTGTGTATGCGTGTGTTTGACATATTATATTACGTTGGCCTTAGATATGTGTGAGTATTCCTATCCAGTGTGTGTGTGTGTGTGTGTGTGTGTGTGTGTGTGTGTGTGTGTGTGTGTGTGTGTGTGTGTGTGTGTGTGTGTGTGTGTGTGTGTGTGTGTGTGTGTGTGTAAGTATAAATGGTGTACAAGTTGGTGTGTATGCACACACATCTGTGAATAACAGATATCTATAGTTCACTGTGCTGTCAGATGTGGGCTTCATTTCTCTGTAGGAACATGCCCAGTATGACCTTCTATATTGAGTGTGTGAATCCATTTCAGGGAGGATTGTACTCCAGTCCAGGGTTTTGTGTGCTACAGCTACACCTAGCAACCTCTTTCTGCAGGATATCTGTAGATAGGTTGCCAGTATGGAGACACAATGGACGTAACATTCAGGGGATACTGTAGCTATTGCTGTCTGTGCTGCTTGTGTAACATGGTTGGTTGTAGCATAGATTTTCTGACATATGTACTGTTTTACACTGTGATGTATCATGTCATCAACTATTGACAGATATCATTCTTTGCTCACAGTTATTTACCAGGGAAATACAAGATGAATGAAGCTGAGACCAATATCCTGAGGCATAGACTACATATTCTGGCACACTCCTGCCATTGTGGTGGGGTAGCTGCAGAAAATAGACTGCTGGTTCTGTGTAAATGGTCTAGCACCTTGGTAGTATGCTGGCTGGGGATCCCCTTCTTGTGCTTTTCTCAACTTAATGGAATGGCCATATCCTGCTAGGGCCATACCTCTCAGCTGTACAGATACACCCAGGTTATCCAGAGGCAGGACTTATATATCTGGTCAGTTTACATTCACATTGTGGTTTACAAGCAGTTTTGTGGGAATTCATTCATGGGTTTGCAGTCAGGGGGTAGTATGGGCAGACATTAGAGTTTCAGACTTCATACACACAATGACATTCATGCTTCTACACTTCCCTCTGTTACTCTCTCATCTTCCTAACATTGTGAAAGCAATATCTCAGAGATATCCCTATGGTTGGGCCTTTATCCCAGTAGTTTTTATGGCCTGGTCCACAGTTCTTGCTATAGGACATGGGGAGGCATGCTGCTGGCATTTGTCAGCATGGCCTTGCATTTGTTTTCTGTTTACTGTGTTAGGTTGTTATAGTTCATAGTTCATAGTTCATAGTTGAGTACTAGGCTAACTGCCCTTGCGAGCCATTTTAAGCCCAGCCAATTATTCCCTGTGAGATTCAAACCCTGTACCTTGTGTTTCTAAGGCAAACACCTTAACCATTAGGCCACCCTCCCAACCCCCTAGTTAGGACCCTCTGACATTCCATACATTGGCGCTATGGGTGAGGCATGGGCCTTTGCCAGAGAACTGTAGGCCATTTGAGAGTGCTGCAGGTCATCTGTAGCAGGCCAGTGCATTCTGTCACTCATACATTCCCAGGCTGCAAGCCAGTGGATTACCCTAGGATGACAGTGGTAACTGGTTGATGTGTTCATGTCAATCCTTCCTGTTTATACTAATTCACCAGTCTGCATGTGGGCAGGCTGGTGCTTCCAACTAGGGACACACCTGCATGGGCCACCTATTCAGCATGCAGCATCATGTATGTATTCCCATAAAGAGATGGGGTCATGCTGTACTCATTCCTTACAGCAAGGATATGACCTGTGATAAACATGTGGCTGATGGGGTGAGCTGAGTGCACGTGTGATATGGGAGCTACTGGCATCTGACTCACAGATATACCTGGGACATTCCCCTTATACTGCCTTATGTGTGGACATGGGCAGCTTGTCATTACTTTATAACTGTGCCTTTTGTGGACTGCCAGTGATTGACCAGACTACCAGTATTCCATACTAGAGGGACACTAATGTGATGCTAACCTCTATGTATAATTCCAACATTGTGTGCAGTTGATAGTTATTTTAAATTCACTCTGTGTAGGGTACTTCCATCTGTGTACTGTTTCTATGTATGGGCTCCAATTCATGGCATGTCCAGCTTTCCTACAGTGACAGATATTGACATCTGGACAGTGAATATGTACAGCTGCTGACATGGGTGTAGTTGAGAAGCAGTGTGGTTGACACTGCAGTTGTTGGAACATGACCTTGTTGACCACAGTACTGTACCTAGGCCACTGAGACACAATCATCCAGGCCTACATGCTGACTGCTTCCAGACAATATTAAACACACAACAAACTTACCACACTGATCCCTGCATATTGTACACATGCAATAATCTATCATGTAAATTGGGACAGTTCTGGCAATCTGTGTTCTGGTGATATTACCCCTCAAACTTACATGTTACTGCATTTCTACATGAGATTGTGTGTGGGGGGGGGCACACCTGAAGACTTTAAACATTTCCAATGACTGTACTAGTATTTCAGTTACTCTGCTGGATTAAATTTTATGTTGTATTGTGACCTATCACACAGAAAGGGGGCATACCAGTAGAGTACACATGCTAGATTTTAATGGCATAAATTTCAGTTTCAGACTTCTTACCCTTATGAATCAAAATGCAACTGCCAGACCTGTTGTAGTATGTCTGTGTAGATCTGTAGGGGGACTGTTCACCATTGCCATCATTTGGAGGCCTTAGCCCAGCCTTTCCTTATGGTCATCTACACCTGTCCTGCTGGGTGAGGCTGGTGGTGAGTATGTGACCCTCAGTGACATCCATGTGTGTGACCTATGGACATCCACAGTTATTTGGGCCACCACATGTACTGCAGTGGGGAGATGTCACCTTGTGTAGTACTGCCTAGTATGTTGAGACCAGTATTTGTTATGGATTTCCTGCTGTCCCATATAGCTGTCAGCTGTCTGCTGCTATCCCATTCAGTCAATCAATTCCCTTGCATGCTTGCATCCATGCCATACATAGAACTATGAGAACATACTACTCCATTCACTAATTGATAGGAAGAGTGACTTACCTTGTTGCTGGGCCAGTATTGAGGACAGTGCTGGAGGGCTGACTATGTCATATTCACATAGTACACTCCCTATATATGGTAAAGCACAGGTAGTGTCATCTTTGGCATCCATTTTACTGTATGTGTGAGATGGAGAGAGCTATCAGTCCCTGGGACCCTACAGTGTTGTCAGTGTGTGTGTGTGTGTGTGTGTGTGTGTGTGTGTGTGTGTGTGCTATGCATTGCCTCTTTGCCAAGGACAGGGCATACTGGGCATGCCTCCATCTGCCTACAGGAGCAGGCTCAGTAAGTTCCTCCTCCAAGTCCCTCTGTGCCTGTGGTGGCCTTGGCAATGGTTGAGGGCAGTGTGGCCCCTCCCCACGCTGTTCCTGCTGCAGCTGTTTCCACAGGATCATACAGTGTAGCATGGCACATACTACGAACATTTGTCCACATGTAGCTGGGGAGTACTGCAAGGCTCCATCAGATATGTCAAGGCAGCAGAACCATGACTTGAGCATCCCAAACACACGCTCTACAATGATCCTGGTTTGTGTGTGTGCCTCATTAAGATGTTCTTGTTCACATGTGTGTGCATTTCTGATGGCTGTCATTAGCCACGGCTCCAGTGCATAGCCACCATCCCCCACGAGATGGTCATATGGAATTTCCCAAGTGGCAAACCACTGATACAGCTGTTTGGAATGTCAGATGTGGGAGTTGTGATAGTTTCTAGGGCTGCCAGCACACACTTGCATGATAATGCCCTGGCCATCGCACCTGATGTGGCAGTTGATGGAGGGGGAGCCCTTTTGGTTTATGTAGACCCTACCCTGCTCCCCAGTTTGTGCTTTGATGTAGATGTACGTGCAGCCTATAAGAGCAATTACCTCAGGGTATTCTGGTAGAAGAGATGCATACTTCTGGTCAATGCCTCACGGGTGTTGGGAAAATATATGTGCTCATTGGC
Organism: Protopterus annectens; assembly: GCF_019279795.1. Taxonomy (NCBI): domain Eukaryota; kingdom Metazoa; phylum Chordata; order Ceratodontiformes; family Protopteridae; genus Protopterus; species Protopterus annectens. The sequence goes on from NC_056733.1 coordinate 1,554,566,435, forward strand.
ATGTGGTGTCATGGCATCCAGGAACTTGTGGAGTACCTAGGATGCTGATGCCTGTAAGACCCCCATGATATCCCCAGTTGGTCTTTGGAAGGTACCTGTGGCTAGTATTCTTAAGCCTACACATACCTTGGTATCCACTGGGATGGGTTTCCCTATGTTAGTTCTGTGTGTGAGGCGTGGGCGTCACAGCTCGATGATTTGCTGTAGAATGTTCCTGTCCACCCTATAGTGCTCCACTATCTCCAGCTCATGTAGTCCCTGGTAGGTTACCCTTGGTCTGTACTCTCTTCTCCTCCTCCTCACTGTGGGTCAGTTGTCAGCATTCTCCTCCTCACCACCCTCAGCCTCTAGCACATATCAATAGAGTAAAGCACCAGCAGCCTCTAACATTTTTACTTAGTTTTGCTAGTTAAAAATCCCCCATCTGTGTACAGCGGTGGTATAGAGTTTGTGGGAAAAAACTGTCTGAAAGGTGATTGCATCATTTATAGTGCTGTTCTGGGCTGTTGCCTGTATACTTGGCTGATTTTGATACATTCCACCTGGCAGCTATGCTATTTCTCCTTGATTGCTTTCCTACTGCTATTTCCCCTTATCAGTTTCCTCCTAGTTTAAGTCCCAAGGCATGCCACACATTCACAGTGCTCAAATGTAAACATTGCTGCTGTTCCCTGTTTATTTATTTTTTTTAGTTTAATACCTGGTGTACATCATGCACACCTGTTTAAGCAATGTAAACAGTGCTAATGCATCCTCTTCCTTAGCTGTGCTTAGCTAAGGGCAAACATGGGCCACTGAGCTCCAATGTGCTTACAGCAGGCATTACACACCCCCTTTTCCTGTTAGTTGCTCCTCCTGCCTACATGATCTTGTTCTAGTACCTACATGGTTAGGTGCAGTGTATGGACTTAGAATATTTTGTGATTCAGTAACATTACCCTCATTTGCATACCCCAGCATGTAGGTCATTAGTTACTGCACTAAAACGGACCCTTTCCCCTTGACAACCAGTGCTCCCTGGTATTGTTTAGATTCTGCATGCCATAGACTATACTGGCAAAATGCAGATTTACCTTAAAATTGAGTTTTCCCATTTATTTTCTTATTTTCTGCACAATCGTATTTGTGCGGTGCTGCCCTATGCTTAAACAACTGAGATCAGCCAAAAAAAAGTTTAATTTTCACAAAAATGAAACAGCTTTTCATGCCAATGCCCTTATATTTGGCCATTGACATGATTAATGAACATAACACATGCTTTTTTATAAGCTGTCATGCCTCCATTTTGTCATTTGCAGAAATGTATTCAGTTATTAACTGAATACATTTCTGCACTGGCACTGTTCTAACATGGAGTCCGGGCAGCTTGGTGAATTGCTAAATCACCACATTTGCATGGTTTCTCCAGCAAATGAGGTGATTTCCATGCCTCACATTTTTCTGTGCTAGAACAGTGCGGGGCCACTCATGCATGTGAAAATGGCACTATCCTGAATCGCTTGGTGGCCATTTTCCATGCAGGAGTGGCTACCTGCACAAAAAAAAAACAGCTTCCTGAATCCTGGGGTATGTCTTAATAAAAGGCAGCGAAGCAGAAGCAATTATTTTTTTTCTAGAATTCCCCTGCTTTCTTCATTATCTAGCGAACACTGGCAATTTGAAAGACAAATTTTCTATGTTGAGCATCAAACCTTCTACTTATTTAGTTGTATGATGTAGAAAACACTGTATCAATCACAAGTACCACAGGAGAGAGAGTGCATATTTGTCAGCATGGCATCATCATTGTGCTTTAGAGATGGTTCAGTACAAACTGGGATAAGGGAGCTGTGTGGACATTTAAAAGCATTCTTTTCAGAGTAAGTGGTTACACTTCCAAGCATCACACAAAGAGACACACACACACAGACACACACATGCACATGCACACACACACACATACACACACACACAAATACATGTGCAAGTGCACACACACATATACACACACACACACACACACACACACACACACACACACACACACACACACACACACACACACACACTTTAAAAGTTGAGCATCAGACTTTCTACTTATTTATTTACACAATACAAAAAACACTGTATTAACTGGAAGTACCACAAGAGAAGTCTGTCTTTTAAAGGGAGACATTGCACTTTTGTTGTGATGAAGTTGTCAGTATGTTTCATACATGATGTTTCAGTAAAAATTGCAAGGTAGGAGTTGCGTGAAGAATTATATGTATTCTTCTCAGAATAAGGTAGATACAGCACCAAGCATTATGCACTCATGCAAGTTTCCCATGTTGTTCATTGAACCTCCTACGTATCTATTTCATAGGAGGTCACTAGGCTATTGACCTTATGGCCTTTATAAGCCTAATCATGTTACACCCTTGTTCCCTTATTGAACAAGTTGCACGGTCTATATTTACAGTGCAAGTCTATGATCAGCACTGACAGCCATTATCCAAGAGGGACATGGGTGACATCCCTGGGGTAAAGTTACAGTGTCACATCTGATTGTCTAAGTTACACTTAAACAGGATCGTTGAAGAGCTCTCTTTTATGTGAATTTAAAGTTTGTTCCAGAGAAGTGACAATCCCTGGAAGACAATTCTGTCTCTCCAGCATGTTCTGTTAATGCCGCAGGCTAAGTTAAGATTCTCTAGAGTGAGTGAATCATGTCCCATTTTACTTGCTGATGTGCATCACTTCCATTAGGGCAGGGTCCAAGACTGCTCTGTAGGCCAGGGACAAGTCACCTCCCAGCAGTCTATAAGATACAGAGTACAGTGACAGGGCATTCAGTCTGCCCATTTAGGTCATGTGTTGAAGGCCCTGAATTTTCTTGGTGAGAAAACTCTGAGGTATCTCCAACTGCTAAAGCTGTCTGGTCAGGTAGATATAGAAGGGAAATTGTACTCTATTAGTGGTCTTATGAGGTGGGTACAGGGGAGTTATAACATACTTAGCTCTGGATGTTATGCCCTTTCTTATGAGATGTGCAATGTAGAAGGCCTTCCTTACCACTGTGGACATATGGTGATCAAAGTTACGCCTGCTATCAACCTATGGTCCCAAATCTCTCACTACAGGGTTTGAGCTAAGGGGTTGGGGGGGGGGTACTGTTAATATTGTAATTTGCAAGGGCTTTCCCTTTGATGAAAGGTATGATAACACAATTATTTTACGTTTAGCTTAAATCCATGGCTTTGGCACCAATCATTTGTCTGTGTAAGCCCTTTTTGTAGTATGTCAACATTGTTGGGGGACTCAATGATTGCACCCAGTTTGCAGTCATTGGAGAAGATGGTAAGCCACAGGCCATTAATTTTCACCTGGGCTTCTGAGAAATAGATTTCAACAGTAGGGAGCCTAGCACAGATCCTTGTGATACACCACTGGTAACTGGTCTGCTGATAGAGGTGGAATCCCCAAGTTTTACAGTATGCATTCTGTCAGACAGTTGGCTACCCATCTACTGACATATGACTTAATTCCCAGCTGAGTGAGTTTCTCAATGATGCCTGAGTGGGGATTTATTTCAAAAGCCTTTGCTTAGTCAATATGGCCTGTATGTACTGTTTTGCCTTAATTCACGACTTTGTTGTCATTCTTAAAGTAGTCCACCAGGTTTAATAAGCATGATCTACCCTTAAGGAAGCCAAATTGTGTTGAGTCAACAGTCTGAAAGCCACTTATGTCTTTGTTGGTAAGGTCCATGATGACTCTCTCCATGGCTTTGCAAATAAGGCTGGTTAGGCTTATGTGTCTATAGTTCTCAGGGTCAGTTGCTGGACCCCTTTGTACAAGGTAATAACTGTTGCTGTCTTCCACCCTGCTGGGACAAAGCCAGTACTTAGACTGTGGTTGAAGAGGGTTTAAAGGGGTTCCACTCTGTCTTATTTTATACCATTTAGTACACAGCCTGGGATGTAATCTGGTCCCATAGATGCTGAATTTTTGGCCTTGCAAAAATGCAATTATGACCTGCTCTTTAGAGATCCTGGGTAGAAGACTTGTGACAGGTATACTTTGGGGTATGTCTGGTGATGACAGTGGGGTGAAGTTTGTCTCACATCTGCTAGCATTTTTGGGGGACTCAATGATTGCACCCAGTTTGCAGTCATTGGTGAACTTGATAGAGGGACGGAAGCTCTAACCTTTTACTGCTGTATAAATAAAGTGGATTTACTGCTTCTTCTTTGTGGAGTCCTTTGGCCTGAATTTGCTTTTCTGTGAACTTGGTAAGCCACAGGACATCAATTTTCACCTGGGATTCTGAGAAATAGATTCCAACAGTAGGGGGCCTAGCACAGATCCTTGTGATAAACCTCTGTTAACTGGTCTGCTGATAGAGGCAAAATTCGCAAGTTTAACAGTATGTTTTCTGTCGGTAAGACAGCTGGCTATCCATCTATTAACATATGGGTTAATTCCCATCTGAGTGAGTTTCTTAATGATGCCTTAGTGGGTAATTTTGTCAAAAGCCTTGTCTGATTCAAAATAGACTGTATGCACTGTTTTGCCTTTATCCAGGACTTTGTTGTCATTCTTGAAGTTGTCCACCAGGTTTAATAAGCATAATCTACCCATAACAAAGCCAAATTGTGTCGGGTCCAGAGTCTGAAGGCCACTTATGTCTTTGTTGATAAGGTTCATAATGACTGTCTCGATGGCTTTACAAATAAGGCTGGTTAAGTTTATGTGTGTATAGTTCTCATGGTCAGTTGATGGATGCCTTTGTACAAGGGAATTATTGTTGCTGTTTTCCACCCTGCTGGGACAAAGCCAGAACTTAGACTGTGGTTGAAGAGAATGCCAAGTGGGTCTGCTAGTTCCTGTTTTAGACCATTTAGTACACAGCCTTGGATGTAATTCAGTCCAATAGAGGCTGTGTTTTCGGCCATGGAAAGTGTGGTTATGACCTGCTCTTTCGAGAGCCTGGGTAGAAGACTGGTGACAGGAATACTTTGGGATATGTCTGGGGGGGACAGGGGAGTGAAGTTTGTGCCAAATCTGTCTGCTAGTAGGTTGTCGATATCCTCAGGGCCAGTATGAGTGGCACTGTCCACTACTAGTTTGGCAGAAAGCTGGGCCTTCTGTTTTATATTTCTGACATAACTAAATAATATCTTGTGATTATCCTCAGCTAGGGATGCTAGTTTAACTTTGTAATTGGTGTTAGAGGACTGTACAAGATATTTAATTTGCTTGTCAAGCTGTTGAGTGTATTCTTCCTCTGCTGAGTCATTTCCCTCTTGCTCTTGGATATTAGTTTCTTCCTCTTGTTCTATAACCAATTTACGCTTGATGTACACCAGGATGAATTGCTTTTTTGTGAGGACTATGTTTTGGTCCAGCCAGGTACAGCTGAGTCTATACAGTTGGATAGGTGTTTATACATGGCATTCTGTATACGAGTCATTGTTGACAGCAATAGCAGGGGGTACAATTATTTATGCCATTGCTTAAGAGGCTATAGTTTGCTTTGAAGACATTTTTCATCCTTTTTACTCCTGAAGGGGAGTCAGGTATGATTATTACTTTGAATGAGACTGATTTATGATCAGACCTTATCAGAGAGGGCAACGGACAGGGGGTAGTTCACAGACCCCCTATGTTGGTGAGTAGTAAGTGTAGGACATTTGAGCCCCTTGTGGCGGTGCAGACTATGTGTTCTAGAGGATTTGTATTAACAAAGTCCAGGAACCTTAGGGTGAGCATGTTTGTGCTCATATATGACTCCCGATCAATGGAAGGATAGTTGAAATCTCCCATGACCAAGGGGATAGTATAGTGAGTATAGTGAGTAAATCAAATAGGTCCAGGTAGGCAGGGTGATTCTCATGTTTCATAGTGGGGGAACTATAGGTAACAATGATATGGAAGTGGGTTTTACCTACAGTTAGTTGGACTTGGAGTCCCTCTAGGGAGTCATTCTGTTTGACTAATCTTGAGGTGCATTTGTCTTTAATGAAGATGGATACACCTCTGCCTTTGGTTCCTTCACACTTGTTTTGAGGTCTGAATGTGTGGAAAGCATTATAGTCTTTCTTGGCTGGGGTGCTATCTGTGGCCTTCAACCATGTCTCTATGACTGCACAGACATCTGCATCTTCCAAGGTAAGGAGTGCTTCCAGTGAGCAGTTTTCGATTTAGACTCCTAGCATTAAGTAGCATAACCCCGAGTTTGACTCTGGTGGACATTTTTACATGGGGAATTTTGTTGTTATGATATGGTCTAAAAAAAGGCAGTATGGGGGAGGCAAGAACCTTTGCCAGTAACTGAAAGCCAAGAGGTGAGAGGTGAAGACCATTTCCAGCAAAATAGCATTTCATTAAAGTCAACCATATCTTTCCAGGCTGGCAGATACTGGATCCTCCTGGATTGACACAAGAAGCTAAGACAGTTGTTGAAGTCAATAATTTTTTGTTCATATTGAGCCATCATCTTGAGTAAGGTAGAATGCTACGTAGGACTAGGGCATACCTGCCTGGTACAGATAATCTGAAAGGACAGTCATGCTTCTCTTCATATAGTCCAGTGAGTCACATCTCAAGTCATTCACTCTAACATGCACTATGACAGAGTAATAGCAGTATTTCTTGAGAGACTTGAGTGCATGTGTAATCTGATGGATCCTGGCACTTGACAGACAGCTGATTGTGACATTCTCCTTGTCCAGCCTGGTGAGGGGGACATCTGTGTGTCTCACTGTGGAGTCACCTATGACCAAAACATTTGGTTTTGAGGTGTTTTGCCTTACAGTCTTATTGGCTGAGACACTGTTGTGTGTTTTATTATGTGCAGTGGATTCTGCATGATCTGCAGTGTGTGCAGTAGGTTTGCACTTGGGAGGTCTGTGATCTTTGGGTACACTTCTAGTGAGTACCTCTGCACACGTGGGTTTATGTGTTGTGAGCTTGCTATTTGGAAGAGGTGAAGTGTGTGTACTGACACCTTGTTTGATATCTGGTTTGTTGTTATGTGAGAGAACTGATTCCAAATTCATAGTATAGATACATCTCTCACATGTTGTATTTGTTTGTTTTATGAGTAATTGGTTGCCTGCATACATAAGGCAATTACTACATTGAGTCAAGAAGCCCATGTCAATCAGGTTGTTTGGAGAAATAGTGGGAAACTGTCCATCCATTATGGCAGGTATATACTTTAGTAACTAGTGGGAAGTAGGCTAGATTGACCAGGTTTTGCTGTAAGTCTAACAAAAAAGTGGCTATTCTATGGAGGGCTAGGGATAGAAAACGGCATCAATGCTTCACAATGCACAACCAAGTTGCTTGCAGGACAGCAGTGTGCAACTGTGTTGTGTACAGTGAAGTAGGAGAGTTTAGGAATGTTCCCTAGCAGATATCTAGGGGAAAACTGTCTTTTATGTGTTTCATTCTATACACAGCTATACACAGCTGTGCTAAACCCTCTTGCATGATGTGCAGTTATGTGCAAATGCATGGCTTAAATACAAGTGAATTTAAATTATTTTAAAACAAAGTAACCAATGGGAAAGTCCAAGACTGAGCCTTAATCTGGCAATCCCTAACTCAGATGGGTCCTAGACTGCATACATCTGCCACAAAAGTACAGGGAGCCTTCTTAATGTAAGATGGCTGGTTTTAGTGCTCAAATGATAACAAACAGTCTAGATTCACAAGTCTGAATCTAGCCTATGCTATAAAATACATAAGTACTAGAAATTCAAAGTGCAGAAAATAACAGTCCCAACAGCAAAAAAAAAAAAATTAAATAAGGCAGCAATTCAGTAGAATACTATTCTCAAAGTGCAATGTGGGATTTAAAAATACTTATTTTTCAGCAGATTTCAATGGATGCCTTGGATTTAGTTCTGATTCACTCTAGATCTCTGACTAAAGTCACCAGTCTATGAACAGCTCTGAGAAAATTGAGTGCAAACTCATGCAAACACAATGCTTAAACACAAGTGGAGTTTAATTATATTAAACAAAGTAACCAAAGGGAAAGTCAAGACTGACACTTATTCCAGCAATCCCCAACTCAGATGAATCCTTGGATGCATATTTCTGCTACAAGGTTGCGGTGGGGGCCTTATTAATATAAGATGGCTGGTTTTAGTGCTCAAATGATACCAAACAATCTAGATTCAAGCCTGAATCTAGCTTATGTTATAAAATGCAGAAGTACCAGAAATTCAAAGTGCAGTAAATTGTGTTCACAACAGCAAAAAACTGTTTAAATAAAGCAGCAATTCAGAAGAATACTCCCACAACAGTGTAGATACAACCCTTCCTAGTGTGCAATAACTGGTCTGGAACCCAAGTGCTTAAACCAGAACTAAGAGACTTTCAAATTAACAGACACAATAAGCCTTCAACCAGCAATTCCCAGAATAGAAGGGTGGAGGCTATCTTTTCCTATCACAAGAGTTTAGCCTAAAAATCTTCCTAATTTAAAATAACTGGTTTGGAATTGAATTGCTTAAACCAGGGCAAAGACACGTACAGCTTAGAATGGTGTAGGCTACCCTCTCCTGCCACAAGAATCTAGACCACAAATCTTCCTAAAGTAAAATGACTGGTTTGGAGCCCAAGTGCTTAAACTAGAACAAAGACACTTAGAACAACAGCCACAATAAACCATCACCAGCAATTTTCAGCTCATAAGGGCAGAGGCTACCCTCTCCTCCCACAAGAGTGTAGGCCACAAACCTACTTAATGCAAAATGACTGGCCTGAAGTCCAAGTGCTTAAACAAAAACTATCAGGTTTAGAATAGCAGTTACAATTTAATCAGGCTACTAACAAGCAGTAATAAATGCAGCAGAATAAATGCAATTGAACACTTTTAAGAGCAAGCAGCAAAATCAAAGTAAAGTATTAAAGTAGAACAAAACACAAATGCAGTAAAAGTAGCTGAATAAAGTACATTTTTAAGTTAAGTTGAAAGGGAGGAAACAGAAAGTAATTCAAGGTTAAGAAACGTGAGGGGTGGGCCTTTGCAACTGATTTCTCAGTACTCAGTAGAATGAGCTGATGAGATAGGACTGGGAATAGTGTCTAAAATCAGATTTATAGTAGGGTTGGACAACTCACAAGCCACCAAGTTTAAGAATAACAACAGTTGGGAGGGTGGGTGGCAAAAATAAAATGCAGAGATCAGCAATATTCATGCACAGTACAGCAAGGAATCCAAACAAGCACTCCAGTAATCTACAAAACATTGTATTAGTACCAGGTATCACAATCGAAGTCTGACTCTTAAGGGGAAAGAATGCACTTTTGTCAGGATGACCTCATCTATGTTTTTCATAGAGGATGTTTCAGTAAAAAGTGGGTTTAGGGAGCTGTGTGAAGAGTTAAATGTATTTTTAGGGGAAGTGGACACAGCACTAAGTGTTACATAATGTCTCTCACACACACACACAAATTTTGTATGTGGGACACAGAACCTCCTACACACCTAGTTAAACAATCACAAGAGCTCTGTATTACTCACAAGCACCACATGAGAAATCTGACTATTAAAGTGATTTAGTGCATTTTTATTAGGATGACCATTTCAGTGAGTTTTATACAGGATGTTTCAGTAAAAATGGGATAAGGGAGCTGAGAGCACATTTAAATGAATTATCTTCGGGGAAGTGGCTGCAACACCAAGAGTTACCCACACTGAATTGTCCCATGCTGGGTATTGAAACCCCTGCCTATCTAGTTACTCAATCTAGAAATCAGTGTATTAGTCACCATCACCACAGGAGAAAGTGCACCTTTTTTCAAGAAGACCTCATCAATGTTTTTCATAAAGGATGTTTCAATAAAAAGTGGGATAAGAAGGCTGTCTGCACATTTAAATGCATTCTCTTCAAAAGAAGTGTCTACAAAACTAAGAGTTGCACAAAATCAATTTACCTATGTTGGGTATTGAACCCACTTCCTATATACTTAAATAATCTAGAAAACAGTATAATAGTTGCAAGCATCACAGGAGAAGTCAGCCTATTAAAGGGAGAGAATGTGTTTTTCTTAGGATGACCTCATCAATGTGTTTTAATAGGATGGTTCATTAAAAAGTGGGAAAAGGGAGTTGTATGAAGAGTTAAATGCATTCATTTCAGGGAAGTGGTTACAGCACAAAGCATTACACACTGTTTCATATACAACACACATGCACACACACACACACACACACACACACACACACACACACACACACACACACACATACAATTTTTTTGTGCATGGCATTGAACTTCATGTCTATTTAGTTACAAAATCTAGACAGCACTGCATTAGCCAAAAGTGCCACAATAGGAGTCTGATTCGCAAGGGGAGTGTACTTTTTCACTATGACCTCATCAGTATGTTTCATAGAGGATTCCTCAGTAAAAAAGTGGGATAAGGGAGCAGTGAAAATAATTAATTGTATTATTCTCATTGAAAGTGGAAACAGCACCAAGAGGTACAGTCTCACACACACACACACACACACACACACACACACACACACACACACACACACACACACACACACACACACACACACACACACACACACACACACACACACACGCACACACACACACACACACACACACAGAGACAAGTTTCCTATGCAGAGCATCAAACATCCTACCTATTTACACAATCTGGACAGCATTGTATTAGCTGTAAGTGTCACAGAAGAAGATACACATTATCAATGTGAAATAGGAAATTTGAATTCTGCTTGGAACAGATGTTATTGTGCATCACAGGATGTGCAACAAATTACATATGTACACAGGACAATGTACCAACACTATAATTGTCATATTAATTACATACCTCTCTGCTAAAATACAGATAATGTCCTTTGTGTAAAGTGCATTATTGTGAGGGACATTGACATGTTTCATATAAAGGGTTGCCAGAGACATTCACTGTACACTAGTGATTTATCAATCAAACTTTCCTGCAACTTCATGTTGGGATGACTGCACACTTGAATTGTCTCATATTTAGACTATGTGCGCTGCCAAGACAAACATGCAAGTCATACATAGGACAGTGCACTGCAGAATAATAGTGATTGATTATGTGAGAATGGGTTAACCAAACTTGTAACACATCTGCAAGTTTAAACATTGCAGAGCAAACATGCACAAAACAACTGAATTAAATGAGTCAAAATCATTCTGAAATCAAGATCACCTGTTGAAAAAATAATAAAGACATACAAATGCTGTGCAGTGTAAAACAATAATTATGTAATTTCCTATGTTTCTTTTTGTTCCTCTTTTTTTGTTGTCAGGCTGAATAGTACTGCTGATTGCACAGTATTTTGACACACATAATTATATTTTGAAATGTTGAATGTAGAATGGGAATTAGTGCACTATGCTGCTCCATGCTGACTTTCATGCAAAGATTTGTAAAAGAAAGGATTCACAATAGGGAGAAGGCACATTAATATAGCAACAGGATAATGATGTATTAATGAAAGCTAGCCAACATTTATAGCCCCAACAGTCAGACAAAACATTCTGAAACATTTTTTTCATCTAAATGGATTTAAACATTTAGAGAATTCCAAGAAAAACAATGTTTACACCTGAGTGTTATTTAAGCACATCAAGTATGTATTGATTTTTATTATCCTACTGACCAGTGTAATCTTACATCCAATCTACAGCTTGTTGAAAAGTACGTTAAACTGAAGAAACATAGCTCAGCCCAGCAGCATGAAGCACAACAGAATAATGCAGCCTACGGCAATAAAATCACAAGACCTTGCTATTAACTGTATACTTTTCACTTAGCCTTAATTACATGTGTTGCCTGGCACCAGACATTGCACAAATGCAGTGGTGGAAGAATAATGATACAGAAGGGAGGAGAAGGTACAGTAAACAGTACATTTTATTGCAATACTGTGCTATTCTCAAAGAACTGACTGCACTGTTTTTTTTGGGGGTATAGCCACTTGTAAGCATTGAATTTTGTATGCTGTGAAAACTTAGCAATTTTAAATGCAACAGATAGGAACCTACAGATTTCATATGTTTTCTTTATGTAGAGAGCTAAATTAAGAAGGTATATGTAAGAAATATTCAGCCATTTTATTATGCAATTCTGGAAATCTATTGGTCTGACGATCCTTTTTTTGAAACCAAGAAGGACGCTGCAGGAGCACCAATAAACAATTTCTCTTCAGGTCTATTGACTATAATAATCCAAAGTAGATCGAACAGTTGCAATAAAAAACAGTACTTTTATTGTCAAAATTAACAGTCACGAACCACGATACCAAACAAAATCACAGCAGTTTTAGTTAAGCGCTTTCCCCTGGCAACAATACCAGGCTTCATCATAACAATTAAACAATAGCACACCTGGTGGTTAAATATCCCCCCAATGTCATGTGACTTCCGACTTTTTAAAAATGCATTATTCTAAAAAATCTTAACAACCCCTTATTAAAAAATCCACAGATTTGTACTGTTAATATTGAAGATTAAAATACACAAAATAAACGATAACTTTAATTAACATTTTCAAAAGAGATCTGGACCCAAAAAAATAATAATTATAACCTAGCAGACCTTAACTTAAGTACAGTTAAGTAAGGTTATAGAAAGTTGTACAATTGTTTCACATATATTTTTATAATTAATATAATAATGATTTCATGAAAATGTAATGGGTACTATAAGATTTATGAACCTCCTTTTATTTATTTTTTAGGGATCATTTAAATAGTTAAGACAACAGTTATTTGGTTAAACAACCAGGAAAAGAGCAAGCCTATTGACACGAATACACAGTATACAACTATAATTATTATTTTTTTGGGTCCAGGTCTCTTTTGAAAATGTTGATTAAAGTTATCGTTTATTTTGTGTATTTTAATCTTCAATATTAACAGTACAAATCTGTACATTTTTTAATAAGGGGTTGTTAAGATTTTTTAGAATAATGCATTTTTAAAAAGTCAGAAGTCACATGACATTGGGGGGATATTTAAGCACCAGGTGTGCTATTGTTTAATTGTTCTGATGAAGCCTGGTATTGTAGCCAGGGGAAAGCACTTAACTAAAACTGCTGTGATTTTGTTTGGTATCGTGGTTCGTGACTGTTAATTTTGACAATAAAAGTACTGTTTTTTATTGTAACTGTTCGATCTACTTTGGATTATTACAGTCAATAGACCTGAAGAGAAATTGTTTATTGGTGCTCCTGCAGCATCCTTCTTGGTTTTGGGACTTTCTTCCATTGTTTAATTGATCCTTTTTTTGAGTCTCGCAGAACTATATGTAATGGCTTTGGACTTATGTATCCTACCATGACCAAGCACATATATACTGTTAGAACTAAGTGATGAGCAGATAAGTAATTTTTTACATATATTTAAGTTATGCTAGAAATTATATTTTGTTTTATTTTTTTACTATAGATTGGTAAACAATGCATTGTCTAATTTGCTGTTAGAGCTTCTACAGCTGATTGGATAGCTTGTTATTATGTCATAATTGGAATCAGTTTCTGATTTTTTCTTTGGATTTTAAATAGTGAGTGTTAATTTGTGTATTTCTAAAGTCTGAAGAAGCATTGATGTCAATGTGAAAGAACTTATTAAAGTATAATAAAAGCTTTTTTTGGTTTATTTTACACAGTCGTGTTTGTTGTCACTCAGTTTTTATTCTGGTTTTATTTCTTCCGTACTGGTGTGACAACTACATCTGAGCTGTGTGGTTGTTTTTACTGTTTTGGAATCATCATTGTTATGTTTAGAACATTGGACAGAGATTAGCTGGAGGTTATATGTGAAGCATTGATGTCATATGTTTAATAGAAACGTTTACTTATGCAAGCATTATTGATACATTGCTTGTATGAAACATGTTTAACACTATCTTTTTTATTTTACTGTCCTAATCAAAATCCTGTGAGAAATGAGATTCTTACACCATTTGTAAAAGTATATTTTAGCTGGATTCAAACTCTTAATCAACTGTGTTTTTTATTTGAACTCAATGAGCATACAACTTGTTCCACATAGCTTGGCATATGACAGATGGAATTTTTCCACTCAGTGCTGTCAAGAGTGATGAGGAAAGTGCACTATTCCCAGACATTTTTGTACTAATTAAGGCAGCCTAAACTAAACTAAATGTTTCATTTTTTCCTTAGGCAATGAACTATGCTTTCATGCTGTCAAATGGAGAGCAAATTAAAAAAAAACATTTTTGAATATTTGCAATGTGATCCCTAAACAGCATTTGAACAATGCTTCATGTGCCTTTTTTCTCTTAATTCACATCAGGTGTACATTGCACCACACTGATAGTTATTTGATAGGTGAAATTTAATACTCAGTACTGTCCAGAGTGTTGAGACAAGTGCATTATTGCCAGGTGTGTTTGCACTACATGAAGTTGCCTAAACTAAAATTTTCACTTTTATCCTTGGGTAGTGAACCATGTTTGTGCACTTAGGTGAAAATGAAAAAAAATATCTATTGTGAATAATTGTAATGTGATCTGCTAACAGGATTTTAACACTGCTTCATGTGCCTTATATCTCTGAATCCACTTTGGTTATACCTTCTGCCACAGAAATGGACAATTGTCAGGTGCAATCCTTGCAGTAAGTACTATCCATGGTGTAGAAGGCCGCACTATGACACAAGACATATTTGTTCTGCATAAGGTATCCTAAATTAAATCTTTCATGTTTTTCCTCGGGTAGTGAACCATGTTTGCATGATGTTGAGCACAAAGCAAATGGAAAATACACTGGAAAAAAATATATTATAGAAAAAAAATGACAGTAAATTAAATGTAGTCAATGGATATATGTAGCGATAACCACAGCAAGACATGCATTCAGGTGACATATTCATTCTTTCACATCTCTTTGCAACATCAGAAATGTACTTTGTGGTGCACATTATCAGATTTGTAGTCAATGACAAATAATGTGAAAGTGTACTGACAAAAGTTCACATTTTGTTAGCAATAGTGATGAGTTGCTTTTCAAACAATAACACAATGGTATCACAAAATCTGATTAAATATTTATTCAGTGCACTTTTAAGTGGATTAGAACCATGTATCAGCTGTCCTTTTTCTCTAAGCTCACTGCATTTACACCTTGTGCCGGAGAGAAAGTTACCTAAAATGTGTATTTTCTTCAATGAATAATATATAGATTGCTGATGGATGTGGAATGCCACCAGGCTACTTTGTGCTATACATGACAGACTAAACTAAATGTTTCACTTTTTTCTCTTAAGTTGTGTAAGTTCATTTCATACTGACAATTGGTGCACAAATGTAGAAGGCAATATTTATAAGAAGCAGTCAAACAACTTTTTAAGAATAATACATCAAAGACAAATTAAATTAATCTCAGTATATATCTAGCAATGGGCACAGCTACTACTACATTACACTATACATTTAGCCTTAGCCTTCCCACATCTCCTTTCCAGATCATTACTATAATGTAGGTTTCACAATATCAGAACTTTAGGTAATGTCATGGGAATGGATAAGGGCACAGGGAACAGAAAAAATGTTTTCATTGCTAACACTCCACAGACAATTAATATTGACATAATTTCAAAGGACTTATCTGTCTGTCACGTTTAGTCAATACTGTCTGTTAGATATTATGAATAAAAGGCTGAAATTAATTATGTTGTAAATATGCTGAAAGAAAAAAGTTTGCTTGAATATATGTATAGAGTTTACAATGTGCATTCATACTATATGTATAACAGACATGCTTCTCTTCACAGCATTAGAGAAGGCCTAACAAAGCAATACTGGAAAACAAGCATTACATGATTTTCTCATGTTTGTAGAACAAATATCAATTAACAGATATCCTTTTTTATAAATTCAGCAATACGTGATGTTTTTCCAGTAGGAACAGCTTATACAGATGTTTCCTTTCAGAATGGCATCCTCACATCAGCAAAAGTGCTTAAATCACAAAAGGACAATAGAAAAGTCTAAAAACAGACATTATGTGACTTCCCATAGAAGGCCAGAAAAATATACCGAGGAAATAACAATCTCTTGTGTACGTGACTAGCTCTGTATATAGCTATTGTAGTAATTCAGTTATGTGAGAGAAGGACAGAGAGAGGTATTTTGTAGAAGTCATCATTCATATCTGTAATGAAGGAAAACTTTGTAAATATATGCTACAAATCTGACAGACTTCGTGTGGTTTGTTATAAAATAAGTTATCTGTAACTGTGCTTATAGCTGCAAAATATATTTCTTTATCAGTGTGCAATTTGAAAGGCTTGGTACTTTAAACAGACTACAGATGGAGTCATGCAGAGCTATGTGTCTCTGATTCAGCAGTAACAGCACAGCAAGACTGTGTGTCTTAAGAAGACTTCAAATCCCACAGCAAGCAGTAAGCAGCTCCATAAAATTTTTCAATGGTGACCCTTTGACAACGTTCCTAGCCTGTATCCAAAAACAGGGGGAGTGAATGGGTAATGTCACTCCTGTAAAAGCACAGTAACGTTTATGTGAAGTACTTCAGATTTCTACAGTTTTCAACAGTTTGTAGCAATACAGTTTAATAGACGTCTAAATCCGGTGAGACTGCATTGCAGGAAGGTGGAGCAGTTCCATAAATTCTCCAGAAAAGGTACAAGACGAAGTTGTAAGACTGAATCTGCCAGTTTTGCTGTACCAACTTCACAAGTGACTACAGAAACTTTTCAACCATCTACAGTAAAGCAGCTTGGTCATCTGCCTGTCTGTTGACTGGTTAGAAAATTATTCTGTGTTACATACAGTATGAATGCCATAGAGGTAATAATAATAACAGAATAAATGTATATACAGCATATTAGCAAATGTAAAACTTTATTAGGGCAAGTTAATAGTAAGGCATTATGCAAATGGATTGCAATTTGATAGTAAGGCATTATGCAAATGGATTATAATATTTGACTGGCATCTGAAATAAAATCATGTGTGGTATAAAAATGTTTATTGTGTGTACAATGTCATAACAATACAGTGCATGACATTATCCAAAGGTTAGACTGTACAGACAAAAATTGTAAAGGTAAAGAACCAAGAAAAGTTAACATGTTGACATTATATTCAAATGTTAGACAGTTACGTTCTGTCACCAGATGTAAAAGGTTTATTTCAGAGTTGCAACAACAGTCAAATCAGTTACTGATAGAAACTCTAGTACAGTTTGTTACAAAGAAATGTAATAAACTTCTAAAAAACAGACACAATGAGTTCAGGAAGCTTAGACAAGTTATACACACATCTTTTCAAAAGTGCATAGGAGTTTTAAATTCAGCAGAACAGCTTACTAAATAATGTCAGAAAGACCATGCAACATCACAGGAAATTCAACAGCAGTTGCAGGATAAAGGAAATAAATTAGCTCAACTGACAAAGACTGGGAATTTCCTGCATACACAGTTAATCTGTGCAAAAGAAGTATATTTTATAATATGTTTATGTTTTGAAAATGGCTAAGCATGCATGCTAGGATGGTAGGGACATGATATGCTTGTATAAAGATATACATATACAAGACAGACATGCATGTGTGTTCTATTCATCTAGAGTACATTTGTTTACAATGCACAAAAGCAAAAGGCAGACAACAGCAAATATAAATAAACATATGTTATAATTGTATAGTAACACCAAACAGTTAAAGTTCTGAATTTTAAAAATAAATAAAATCACAGATGGTATTAGTCAAACAGTTTTTGTAAAATTAATGGCAGGACAATTAAATATTTAAATAAAAAAGTAAAAAAATACTGAAATCCATGTAAGGTAATTGTAAAATAATGTCTATTTATGTTGTATAAATGCATAGTTATGTAAATCACAATCACATTAAAGGAAACATGCCAAAATAATTAATTATAGTTTATAGAGTATAAAATGTGAGCTCAGACCTTCCTAGACTGAATTAATAGTTACAGGAAATGTTGGAAAGATAACATAAACAACAAGACTGATTGCCAGACAAGTAGCTTGAGTTTTTCTTAAGCATCATTGTTATTAAAACATAATTGTTAAAATGTTTACAGGCAACACTATTTGGTAATTGTAATAAAATGTCACAATTGTGCATAGATGTCACATAATCTGTTTGCAAGTAAATGTTAAAATGACAAAAAAAACCTCAGCTGCATCAAGTACAGCCAGCAAATGGGCTATAGTATATATACAGTTCAAATCAATTGTGCAGGAGGGTGTAAATACTTACTAGAGGTAATATACAGTGAAAGCTTTATTTAGTAACCTAATAAAATAAATGTATAACCAAAGTGTTGGGCTGACATACATTCTATTCTCACAGCATAGGGCAGGTAAACAGTGCTGAAGTACTACAGGGGGAGGGGTACTTTCTCAGTTTTACACTGACTGCATAAGGGGGAGGGGCACTTTCTCAGTTTTACACTGACTGTATAAGCAGTACTGCACAAGGGTCTGAAATAAAGCTACAGAAAAAAGAAACAACAAGGGTCTGAAATAAAGCTACAGAAAAAATAAACAACAAGGGTCTGAAATAAAGCTACAGCAAAAATAAATAACAAGGGTATGAAATAAAGCTACAGCAAAAATAAACAACAAGGGTCTGAAATAAAGCTACAGAAAAAATAAGCAACAAGGGTCTGAAATAAAGCTACAGAAAAAATAAACAACAAGGGTCTGAAATAAAGCAACAGAAAAAATAAACAACAAGGGTCTGAAATAAAGCTACAGAAAAAA
Organism: Protopterus annectens; assembly: GCF_019279795.1. Classification (NCBI taxonomy): domain Eukaryota; kingdom Metazoa; phylum Chordata; order Ceratodontiformes; family Protopteridae; genus Protopterus; species Protopterus annectens. Next base: position 1,554,585,205 of record NC_056733.1, read on the forward strand.
CAAACAACAAGGGTCTAAAATAAAGCTACAGGAAAAAAATCTAATTCCTTCTTGACAATACTCTTTTATGGGGGGGGGGGGCAGGTATTAGTGTATTAGAAATACTGGTAAACTGGATTAAACCTGACAGGATAAGATATTTTACAAGTTAATAGCTATCATAATGGTTATTATTGTATTGTTTAGAATTAAATTGTATTTACAACCTGTTAAATTGTAAAGCTATACAAGAGATGGTTTAAAAAAACAAGAGATGATTTAAAATTGCTTTATTAAAGCTATACAAGAGAGAATAAAGATATGCAAAATGCATAAATGTTTCTAATAGCAAGAATGGTCACTATTTTTAATATGTGTTTGCCAAACAATGTTGGTATAAAAAAGCATGAATATTTTTAATTGCTGAGTATGTAGTTTAAAATAACAGGACATATGGATATGGTATCAATTCCACTAGATATTTCTAAAGACACATAAAAATTTTCCAAGATTTTTCTCAATATTAATGTTATTAAATTTGTAAGATTAGGCTAAATGTACTTTACAGTCTTTGCATGTACAAATGTAGAAAATTTCAGTACAAATGAAATTAATGTCTAGTAATGAATATGTGTGAAAAAAACATATTTAAAGAAAACAGTGGGTCCAGGATACCTACTAGATTGAAATGCATAAATAGCAAACAGTCTGTGTAAATACATACTGATCAGGATACATTGTAATAAGTTCAAAAGTAATTTGTCAAGTTGTAATATCACTGGTTTTACCCCAGTAAAATAATTGCTTTCAAATATTTATTATCTAAGCCCGGTTCAGTACTTTACCCAGATGTTAATGGGCAGTTCAAAGACATGACCACAATGTTATGGTTAAAATGACATTAAAACTGTATATTTTCAGCAGTGTATAAATGATTGCAGTAGCACATAGTTATTGTCTCTTATAGTTAATTCAACAGTTGCAAAGAGTTAATGGAACAGTTCTAAGTCATAAATTAAATTCTGTGATTGCAAAAGAATAAATTGATCAAGTTAAAAAAAATAACATTAAAGCAGACACAGCTCATAATTGATAAAATATTTTCACAGAATGGTCTGCAAAAGAAAAAGTTTTAAATACATTCAGTTTTGGTAGTAATACTTAATATCATTGTATTAACTATGTAAAATTGCATTTTGACTTGTATCAAAAGAAGACTATAGGTTTGTTTCTTAATGTGTTTTCTATATAAAATGTTTTGAGTATGTTTAAAAACAGAGGGAATTGTTAGATATTATGAATATAAGGCTGAAATTAATTATGTTGTAAATATGCTGAAAGAAAAAAGTTTGCTTGAATATATGTATAGAGTTTACAATGTGCATTCATACTATATGTATAACAGACAGGCTTCTCTTCACAGCATCAGAGAATGCCTAACAAAGCAATACTGGAAAACAAGCATTACATGATTTTCTCATGTTTGTAGAACAAATATCAATTAACAGATATCCTTTTTTTATAAATTCAGCAATACGTGATGTTTTTCCAGTAGGAACAGCTTATACAGATGTTTTCTTTCAGAATGGCATCCTCACATCAGCAAAAGTGCTTAAATCACAAAAGGACAATAGAAAAGTCTAAAAACAGACATTATGTGACTTCCCATAGAAGGCCAGAAAAATATACCGAGGAAATAACAATCTCTTGTGTGCCTGACTAGCTCTGTATATAGCTATTGTAGTAATTCAGTTATGTGGGAGAAGGACAGAGAGAGGTATTTTGTAGAAGTCATCATTCATATCTGTAATGAAGAAAAACTTTGTCAATATATGCTACAAATCTGACAGACTACGTGTGGTTTGTTATAAAATAAGTTATCTGTAACTGTGCTTATAGCTGCAAAATATATTTCTTTATCAGTGTGCAATTTGAAAGGCTTGGTGCTTTAAACAGACTACAGATGGAGTCATGCAGAGCTATGTGTCTCTGATTCAGCAGCAACAGCACAGCAAGACTGTGTGTCTTAAGAAGACTTCAAATCCCACAGCAAGCAGCAAGTAAGCATCCATAAAATGTTTCACTGACTTTACTTGAGCTTTCCACATCAACACATTCATACACCAAAATGAGTGTCAAGATTTAGTATGACATCCATCAGTTAAATTATTTGTGAACAGATTTCAAACCCTGCATCACTTGTAGAGTTTCTCTAAGCTCAATACATTTTCACATTATGCCACATAAATAGCAGTGTGACAACTTGAATTTCTTCAGTCATTACTGTCCTGCCTGTTGAGGAAAGTGTAACAATGCCTGTCCTCATTGCATCATTCCTGGCATTACAAAAAAAATGATTTAGGATTATAGATACTGTGGTTAAGAATAGAAGGGGTGGTGATTTAAACAATGCTTTTGATATATTTGACTACAGATGGATAACAGCATACTAGATGCAGATAACAAATCTGGTCTGAATACAGCATTAAATATCAAACCAGTACTTAAACAGAAACAACAGATGTTGAAATAATTTTATATTTTTTTATACATATTTTTATATATCTGTCTACATGATTTTTTTAAATATCTGTTTACATGTTGTATTTTGTATGCTTTGAATAATGTGCATAGTTTTATACTATGACTTTAAATATAATTGATGGTTTAATCACTAATTGATTCTGAGTGAGCTGTGTGTTGTATAAATTGCACTGAGTTTTATCAGAATATTTTTTTACACACTAAAGAAGGGTACCACCTGAAAGCTCTGTGGATATAAAATAAACGGGTCTATATCACACAGTCAAAGTATGACAACTTCGAACATTATATGGTCAAGACCATATGTTTGAAGTTGTCATACTTCGAATGCAAAAAAAAAAAAAAAAAAAAAGAGAAATAACTTACCTGACACTTGTAAGCGAGGGACAAGCCACCCTGTACCCCCCCAACCCCCCTGCTCTTTAAATATACCAACTCCAAGACCATGCTACCGTGCAGTAAAGGAAAACTTCCCTTTACCGCATTGTAGTGTGATCTCAGAGTTGGTATATTTAAAGAGCAGGGGGTATGGGAGGCACAGGGGGCTTGCCCCCCTGCTTACAACCCTTTATTTTGTTTTCCCTTGTATTTTTTTTTGTTTTTTTTACATAGTTGAAGTTTTGTAAGTTCGAACATATCGGTTTGAACATATGGTGTTCAAACTTACTAAACTTTGATTATGTGATATAGACCCAAAATAAACTTGCGTTTCATTGGCTCAAAGTGTCTGCTATTTGGAATTCTGTGGTTGGTTATTTCAGGCAAAAATTGTCAGTTTTCACCTTGGGCAGTGAAATAACATTCACTGCTACTGATAACTGCCAGTCAATGGAATGCAATGCCAAATGGCATTGAACGATAAAAGAAAAAAAATAAAGAATTGGTGATCAAATTCTTTAACTGTACATTTCAGATGTTTAGTCAACTTTTGCATCTTACAACAGAAGCCAGAATGGATTTGAACACTCAAACAAGGGTAGTAAGAGCAATAATTTAAGAGTATTTCTCATATTTGCCAAAGACAAAGATATATATTAACATTGAGAATAAAGTGATTAGAAGTACTGATAATGACATTTATTAAGTCATGTGGAAAGTGTAACAGAAACATGCTGCAAAAACTGTCCTTTCTCATTTGACAGTAAATGCCTGGATGATTGTGATATTACCAGCAGTTAGGATACTCAGGAACTCACAGATCACTAAACACTGCAGGTATATTCCTTTCTTTGTATGGTGCCTCATTCCCTCAGCTATGCTTTCTCCAGAGTAGTTATATCTCTATTTTATTTAATATGTTATCTGTATCAATGCTTAAAGTACTCAATTGAATATGAACATCAATTCTTACAATGAGGCAATAACTGTGGATGTTGAAGCCAACATTTGAATGTTGGGAATGTTCCTCTCCTACAGTAGTCAATGTACTTTCAGACTTTTTAAGTCTCTTCTCCCTGACACATGCTGAGTAGGTCAAGATCAAAGAGGGGAGTCTGTTAGACATTGATTGTCCTTATGGCCTGAGTAATCATAGAAAACCACAAGACATTAGCAGGTAACACTTCTCAATGTTCTCTTTCCCTTGCAGAGCATGTACATGCAACCACGTAGGTTCTTACACCATGTTTACACTCCCTATACTTAATTCAGATTGTACCATTCAGAAATTCCAATGATTTAACACCTCATTTGCATACTCAGAGTGCTCACAGGGCTGACTTTGAATTATATAAATGTAATCATAGATCTAATGCCCTTGGAATGTACTGGGGACACTGGGGATACTCTCTGGATCCAAAGAGCTTGAATTCTGATAAATAAACAAAACATTTAGAGAATTATCTAATTTTAACACTACTATATTGTCCTGGTATGTTGTTATTTCTTACATAGTGCTTTTAGTTAAAGATGAATTATATACTGACTGCTGAAAAGTGTTTTTTAATGTTTTTTCTTTATTCCTTCCTTTTGGCATAGCCATACCTGCATTACATAAATGAAACCACAGAATGCTACATGACCTAAATTTAATGGATGCTTCATAGTTATTTCAGATAAGTGTATTTTAACTTTGTAGGAAAGTCTGGTATTTTTACCTGTCTTGGCAGAAAGAAAAATGTGTTGCATTTGTGGATTTCTACTTGACTGCCTTCCACAGCAGTGGAGATGGTACTTAGAATAGTTGAATCTTACATTTTTAATGCTGCATTTTGAATTGTTATTGTTAATACTACACATATATTACACAGTTAAACCTGTGTTATCTGCATTGCAGAGCTGTTATAGATTGTTATTGTTATTTGATTTAGAAATGTTTTATATATATATATATATATATATATATATATATATATATATATATGTGTGTGTGTGTGTGTGTGTGTGTGTGTGTGTGGATCTAGGACTATTCACTGAAAGCACATTTCACTGAAACACATTTGATTGTGCACAATTCACTAAAAGCTCAAGTCACTGAAAACACAATTCACTGAAACACATTTCACTGAAAGTTATATATGACATTTTCCCCACTGTTGTGCGACCCTGCAGTTAGTATATATAGTAAGTGTGACGTAGCCCCCCACCTATTTTAAATATTTTGAACTATTTATATGGATAGTTGCAATTCCAATAAAATACTGGTTTCTGAACTTAATATATATATATATATCCAAAAATATGTCGGGGGCTACACCCCCTACACTCCCCTTATTATATATACTAACTCCAGGGTCACACAACAGTGGGGAAAAGGACATATATAACTTCCAGTGAAATGTGTTTCAGTGAATTGAGTTTTCAGTGAATTGAGCTTCCAGTGATTTGTGCACAGTCATTTGACTTTCAGTGAAATGTGCTTTCAATGAATAGTCCTAGACCCATATATTGGGGGGGGGGGGCTGTCCTAACAAGTATGTAGTCATAAGGAGCATTAACTTTTAAATTTCTGTGTGTATGATGGATACATGCAATCACATATAATGGAGTTTTCAGCCATTCTATCTGTGTATTATAAATTTAATTATGGGTTGTTTTCTGTTTCATCCCATACAGGGATATGGCACACAAGACGAAATCTGTATCCCACAAGCTACCATACACAGATGCAAAAAATGAAGTCATTATCCAGGCCATATGTCACCATGGAGTTTTCTGTTTGGCAGAGATAGAGATGACCAATCTGCCTGAGACAGGATATGGCTGTATGTTGTCAACAACTTCTTCTCCCATTGCACTGTAATAATGTTGGCAAAAAGACCTCCACAAGCTGCACCCATGGCTACTCCTGCTTGTTGTATGTTTGTGGCTGAGACCACAAACACAAAAACAGAGACCTTCAGGAATTATTTTATTACAATCTATTCTACTGAGGGTCTCTCCATTAAATCATTTCTGGAAAAGAACTGGTGTCTTCTCCTACAAGAGAATGCCATTTGTGATTATGTGGGGCTGGGTTCACAAGTGGTGTAAGAAAGGGGCAGGAATTTGAAAACAATATTAGAACTCAGTTGGTCCAAACACCATCATAAGCAAAATTCTGAATTTATGGGGATGAAAACGTATGGTTGTTGCTCCTACTGCCCCAATATACTGGTGCGCCATGAAATTGCTTTGCACAACCAGGTGGTTGCTATAAGAAACAGATTCAATTGTTGTACAACAAAGGTGGTATATTGTGCACAATGTATGTTCTGCCCCTATTTTTACATAGGAAAAATGGAGAGGAGACTGAGGGACAGGATATATGAACATTTGTATCAAATCAGAATGAAAAAAAAAAGACTAACCCCCTTTATAAATACATAAAATGTTACCCATACCATACATTCAAATTTTGTATTTTGGAACTAATGCCTTCCAACAGTAATATAAGTCCATGAACCTTATTACTGGAAAGCCGTGAACTATATTGGCAGCTGAATTTGAATGTCAATAACTGGCCTGGACTCAATGAACATGTTTCAATAACATGTTTGGTCAAGTTAAATGCACTGGAAAGATAAGCCTAAATACAGGGTTTATATTTGGGTCTATATTATCACATTGAATTTTATAAAGTTCAAATGTTATAATATCGAACCAGTTTTGTCGAATGCTGAAAACAGCGAAGGTGCAGGACACCAAATTCTTTTTCAGGGAAAGAATTTGGTGGGCTGTTGCTGTGGCTTCGCTGTTTTCAGCGTTCAGTATGTTGGAGCATTACAGGTCAGGTTCAGGTAAGTGTGCGATTGTGTGTAGGTTAGGGTTAGGGGGCAGGTTAGGTGACTTAGGGTTAGGGAGCGGGTCAGGTAAATGTGCAGTTGTGTGGACGTTTGTGTTAGGGCATGGGTCAGGTAAGTGTGCGATTGTGTGTAGGTTAGGGTTAGGGGGTGGGTTTGGTGAGTTAGGGTTAGGGCGCGGGTTAGGTAAGTGTGCGGTTATGTGTAGGTTAGGGTTAGGGGGAGAGTTAGGTGAGTTAGTGTTAGGGTACTGGTGAGGTGAGTGTGCGATAGTGACGGACCTTAGGGTTAGGGTCGGATTTAGGTAAGTGGATAGCTAGTAGTGTATGTAAAGTTTAGTTTAGGTTTAGGTGTAGGATTTTAAGTGTATGTGTTTGGATTGCTGTTTTTTGGGTGTGTTTGTGTCGTGTGTATGTTTCTCGGAATAGTGATTTTTTTTCCCTGGGAAAAAAATCGCTATTCTGACTGCTCGATGTTTGCGGGTTTCAGTGTTTAGGGTTCGATATTATAACATACGATCTTTGTAGATTTTGATGTTATAATGTAGACCCTTATATTTTACATATTTTTACATACTTTTGTCTTAATTTTTCTGATTTTATATGGAATGTATTTTATGCTAGTTTATATATATATATATATATATATATATATATTTATATATATATATATATATATATATATTTTTTTTTTTGTATATTTTCCTTGTTTGCAAATGTTGTCAATTGAATTGATTCAGTGCTACACACTGTGGATTTCTTTGTGGTGGCTCCTTTAAGATGATGTTCTATTTCCTGGGGACTTGGCAGTCATGTGATTGAACACAAAAGTTAGAAACTGTTTGTCTACTTCCAGCAATGTTTATCTGATGACGTTCATGTATTTTTGTGAACGAAAGTGCTTATCTCTTATAGTTTTAAACAAGTTTTTATTCCAAAAAGTTTCTAGATCAAAGTTCTTCTGGATTTTATCTGCAGCAGTTTGTATCCTTGGGCCTTCCACTTGTGTTTTAATTTGTGTTTCTTCAGTTTGTTTTTTGGCCTGGTTTGTACCTAAAATCCTGAGTCTGTCAACAATGCCCAAGTTGGGTATTATGTCAAATGCTTGGCCAGGTCAATGAAGGCAGTATGAACCATTTTGCCTTCATTCATTGCTTTGGTGACCTTCTCAAAGAAGTCCACCAGGCTGAGTAGGGATGACCTAGCCTTGATGAAACCAAATTAGGTTGGGTCCAGTGTCTGGCTGTTCCCTATGTTATTACTGAGCTTTTCCATGATAATTATTTTCATGGTTTTGCATATGAGACTAGTGAGCCTTATGGGTCTGTAGTTTCCAGAGTCTGTAGATGGCCCACCTATGTGCAGAGGGATGACTGTTGCTGTTCTTCATTCATGAGGCATGAAGCCTGTTTGAAACCTACAGTTTAATAACAATTCCCTAGGGATTGATAGGTCATGTTTCATGCTTTTTAGAAGGCATCCTGGGATATTATCTTGGCCCATTGATGCAGTGTTATTGGCCTTAGAGAGAGCATTAAGGATGTGTTCCCTAGTGACAGCACAGGGAGTTATATTTAATGGTATTTCGTGATTGTAGGCCAAGGGATCATGGTCCTTGATGTAGTCAAGAGGAGTTCTTATCCAGCAGACATCTATACACATCAGGAGGTGCAGTGCAGTTTGACCCTGGCACCTCTGCTGAAATACTTAGAGGCTGTGTCATATTGCACAGTATAACTCTAAGGAAACATGTTTAACAAGGAAAGCAAGCGGCAAGACCACAGTTTCAAGGACCACTGGGAGGGTCATCATTTGCAAATAAGGAGTCTGAGGGAGAACCACCAACTGCAGTTGGTACTGGCAGACATAGGTGTGCACATTATGCCCTCAATCTAACTAAGAGCCACAGCATATCACACATAATCACTACTTAGGTGAAAGCCTAATATCCCTCTCAAGTATACATGGAAAAACGATGCCTGCCGCACTCCACAACCCTTACTTATTCATATAATGGCTGTGCTCTGATAGTATCATACAAAGTTATCCACCAAGGACACAATTTGTACCTGCACTAATGGCAAGGTATGTGTGGAACCTGTAAAGAAAAAAAAAGTTATATAACTGCTTACTCTCATATAGAAATATGTATATGGCCCTAAGCACAGCATTTGTTTGAAGTGTAAAGTTATGTCAGTGATATCTCCGTTGTCAGATTTTTGCAAGTACAGTTATGTATTAGAGATAATAGTGTGCATCAAGCATTTTAATTGATGGCTGTCTATAAAACATGGAACAGGTAAATTATAACCTCATTTGCACAACTAAACCAAGAAGCAAGATAGAAGTACATAATGCTTCCACTGCTGCAATGACAGTACTAACTGAAATACAATTTGGTTCAACAATTATAGAAGCAATCAACAGTTTTTCTTCTGTAATACACATTGATAAGTGCAAGCATGTGAATAAGCTATCCACTGTATGCATCAGACACATATGCAATCCTGTATCACAAAGACAAGTGCAAAGGGCAGGGCACAGTCATCATTTGTACAGGGTGGTGGTGGTAGGAGAGCAAGGCTGACACCAAAGAAGTCAGTGTTTGCAAGTAAGAGACATGTATCTAACAGAGTATATAGTGTTCAGGGCCAGTAACAACAGATGTACAGCACTCAACAGCACTATTTAGATAATTTGCATGTGGATGAGGTAGCATAGGCACATATTTTTTTCTATGTGCATGTATCTGCTTGAACACAATACATTGCTGTGCTAACACTACATCCTGGCATCTTGTGCAAGTGGGACCCATGCATGGTAAAGTAGTCAGTTCAGTGTCATCGCTACCAACCACGAGAACCACCCCTGCATGTGCATCAGAATCGTGATTTAAGAAAACCAAACACATGTTCTATGATATTTCAAGACTGAGCATAGGCCTCATTGCATGCTTACTCACCGGGGTTGTGTGGGTTTCTCCTAGGTGTCATGAGCCAAGGCTCCAGTGAATAACCTGCATCCCCACCCAGATGCCCTTGAGGAATGTCAGTCTTAGCAAACCTGGTGTACACCTCACAAGTGTGCCATATGTGTGAGTTGTGGAAACTGCCTGTGTTACCTGCATAGATGTTGTAGTTGATCCCTTGGGAATTTCAGATAACCTGACAGTTTATAGAGTTGAAACCTTTTCTGTTGATGTACCTCCTTCTTTGTTTACCAGGTGGGACTTTTATTTCTCTGTGCCTGCAGTCACTGGCCCCATAACTTCTGCTGCTTAGAATTATTGCATGGTTCTTGCTCTATCTCCTGTGTGGGATACGTATATGATCCCTTGCATGTCGTAGCATTGTATTTAAAAGATGATGTGATATCTTAGAGACTGATGCCTGTGACACCCATAATATGGCCCATCTGGGTCTCTGGAAAGTACCGAGTAGCTAATATACATAATGATACACATAACTTTAATCTAAACAGAAACAGCATGTAACAAAACAGAAACAAAACAAAATGACAAGTTCCAAATAACAAACCATGAGAGTCCTTTTAAGATTAAGCACGTTCATTCTTTAATATTTTCACCATAGAACTTCCTCAGAATCGTTTTACAAAAGATTTGTATACCATTTAAATACTCTCCCAACTTTACACCAAAAAACACACACAACCAATCAACTACCATTCAAAGCACATGCATCCAGTGAAATACAATATTTAAATTAGTTTCAAAAATCTCAAAAAAGAAACATTTCCAGGTATTCAGGAACAATCTTTATATGCTAAAAATAAGGCAATCATATTTCTTAATGGCTTTTTCTACCAATCAGGAAACAGAACTGATCATAGATCTTGATTTTCCTTTTCCACCAATCAAAAACAGTGTTAAAATCCATTGTCAAAAAAATGATTTTCCCAAATGGTCTCCTATCCAAATATTATCGAGGCTCAATCCTGCTTAGCTTCTAAAGTCAGACAAGATTGGGCACATTTATCCCAAACTAATGATTCACTCCCACAATGAAACATTGTATGTTAATCATATCATTTAATCCTGGCTGTCGATCTGCCATACATGCTATTCGCCATCTAGATTTTCAGCATTCCAGGCAAACCTTATAATCACCTTCTAAAGCCTGGATTGCTACAAAGTCAATGACAAAGAATGCATACTTCCTAAAACTTTCACAAATCAAAGTGTGTTTAGTCAATGCATTATTTGCATCATGTTTTCTGATGGCAAAATTATGTTCATAGATCCTACATTTCAAACATCTCAATGTTTTACCTATATAAAAACTTGAACATGAGTCACTTAAGGCCAAATAAGCTACCTCAATGGAAGTGCAGTCAAACTGTTTCTTCATAGTAAAAACCATGTTGCGAGCATTAAATGTAATACATAAACTGATTGCTATGTAGCAACACTATTTACAATGTCCACACCTGAACATGACTTCCTTCTCCCTACTATTATATTGCCTGTGCATGTAGGCTTTTCTAAAATGTTTTTTATATTGTCTTGCTTCTTGTAAGTGAATAATGTTGTTGAAACTAGCATCTGAGCCATGTCTCTATTGCCCAGAATACATTTCCAATTATCAGTCAGAATGTTTTTTATAATGTTAATATCCCTAGATATAGGAAGGGGAAAGGCATTCCTAAAACTAATCCTGTTGTTATTCTGGACTATAGACATAACTGAAGGATCTGTTGACAATTCTAGCTCAACTTTATTTTGGATAGGCCTTGCCCTGTCCATTCTGAGTAATAATACTTCTTGCTTCACTTTATTTAACCAGTCAATGGTGTAACCTCATTCAAGAAAGTAACCTATTACAGTAACAAGTTAACTGTTGAAACATTCATCACCACTAGTCAATCTACTAAGTCTGATGTACTGACCCTTTACAACACCTTTTTCCATGTTCTGAAGGTGAAAACTTTTGTTTGTGTAAATATTGGTGGACAAAACTACTTTTATGGTAAATCTGGCTTTGAATACATCTCTTATCTTGTACAAAAGTCAAGGTCACATCAAGATAATTACATAACTTGACAAAACTATCCTTATTAAATTTCAAAAAACTTGTACTCATGTTCAAGTCATTGAGAAGCAAATTAAATTCATCCTCTTTTCCTTTCCATATGAAAATCATATCACTGATTTATATTCAATAAAAAAAACACTTTGTTGAACAGTGAATGTTGTTTTAACTTCTCGTGTTCCCAAACTGCCATTACCAAATTTATATTGGCTGGTGCAACTTTGGCACCCATAGCAACTCCACTTTTCTGTTTATAAAGGTTTCCATCAAACCAGAAAAAATTGTTTTTCAGTACCAGAGATAATAACAAACACATGCCCCCAGATTTACTAATCTTCCGTGCAAGACTAGATTAGTCTTACACAGAAGCGCCAGTCTAAGAGTATGATGGCAGCATGCCATGCATATTAATGAGGGCACGCTGCCTCAACTCTAAAGCTTACATGGAGCATGGATGAGTGTAGGGGGTGTGTCGGACTGCCAAGCAGTCCAAAAATCCATGCCCCTGCAATGAAGAAATGCCGCAATTTTGAGTTACATGAGCAAGTCTGCTCACATGAGCACAATGTAACACTACACTCCCCCATAGGTTAAACAACTGACAAAATTAAAAATAAAATAAGTTTTTTTTTCATCCGATATAGCTGCCCAAATTTGCGTGTGTTTGCCCGGGTTTGCCCATTGCTTAGCTACAGTTAGCAGCTTAGACACCAGAAGAGGATAATAAGAAAAATATATGCAGATGAAGCAAAATACTGATAGCATAGTGGTTAGAGCCCTCACACAAAGAGGAGGCATTCCCTGTTCAAGTCTCACTACTGCACATTCCATTTTCTGTTGGAAATCTGTATACAAAAATATTTCTTGACATTTTTTATGTATACATTTTGTAAAAAGCATTGAAATGTTAAATGTAGTAATGAACAAATTTTATATATATATATATATATATATATATATATATATATATATATATATATATATAAAGGTGAAATGGTTATGCATTCTGAGGCATAAGTACCCTATTTTAAGCAATATAAAGCACTGCTAAGCACATTTTACCAGTATTGAGCATATTTAAATCCAATTGCATGTGGCTGCACACCACGTTAACCAGCGCAATGTCTTTGCACGTAGCTGTGCACCTCGCTAACCAGTGCAACCACAACGTATTTGCATGTAGCTGCGCACCATGCCAACCAACACAACATTGGGCAACATTGAGCAACATCGAGCAATGTCAGGCAAAGTCGGGCAAAGTTGAGCAAAGTCGGTTAAACATGGCCACACCTCCTTTACTGTACCTTAACCAGTCAGGTCTGCCCAGTAGGAAAATAAAAAGCAGTGACAGGGCTCTAATTCAGGACACTGTGCACTACAGTCACAGTACTTAACCACTAAGCCATGACAGCATTTCATAAACATGCACTTTCAACAGACACATATCTATCAAAGGAATTTTAAACATTGCCAACATCAGCTAAGCAGGTGTGCCTACAGCTGAGTTTTTCCAAAACTGGCCAATCACAAATAAGTGCAAGAAATGAGGCATATTTAAGCTCCACAGGCAGACATACTTGCTATAACTGGTTGTAGCTTCCTTCTGCAGTCAGCATGGCCGGTTTTGGAGAAGGCACTCGATTTAGAGCTCAACGCTGGGGCATCAAGGAGTCCAAAGTAATGGTTTGGCTCCTTGTTCACAATCATGAGGAAAGACTCTTGCCGGGCCAGTACCAGGTACCCAGTATAAAAAGGAGGCCTGGAACAGTCTTGCCCATGGTCTCACCAGTGCCACTGGTGTTTCTCGGAATGGTGAGCAGGTCAGGCACCATTATTCTGACCTGAAGCAATGTAGGGAGGATCAACTGGACCAATGGATCCAGGAATCCCATACATTGCCTAATGCCCCAGTACTAAGTAGCCATTGTATTAAGTAGTTAAGAATTGCTATGCTTGTCTATACTATGGATAGGTATGTCTCAGTATCACTGCATTTACTTCACAGCTGCAGGTGTCCAGGCTATGAACCAGCAAGCCCACGAAGATAGGTTGCTAAGGCTGTGTCATCAGGCATGTTAGTAATTACTCAGCATGTACTGTTATATAAAATAAATGAGAGAGCCTTCAAAAAACTTTTATAGGTTCATAGGTTCATAGGTAGGTACTAGACTATTGGCCCTAGGGTCTATACAAGCCTAGCCAAAAAGGTACCCTGGCTTTCGCCACCCAAGAAAATTATTTTCCTGTGCCCCTGTCAAGCAGAACGACAGAAGTGATCCCCAGGGTGAATTTCCTATTACCCATCCAATCATCAAGATTTTTCTTGAAGAGTTCTAATGAGGAGCTCTGCTTGACGTAGATAGGTAGTCTCTTCCAGAGTATGGGAAGTCTCTGTGACAGAAATCTATCCCTCCAGCATGTTCTGTTTATTGTGGTGACAAGGTTTAGGTCCCTAGAGCATGTAGCTCAGAGGGATTGGGAATTCTTTAAGTGGAGCATGTCCAACAGCTCTGGGTTTGACATAGCTTTGTATGTTAGGCAGAGATCGCCTCTGAGTAGGAGATATGTGGCAGAGTAAAGCTGGAGTTTTTTGAGATGGTCTGTGTAAGGCATCTGTTTGAGGCCAGTAATCCTCTTTGTGAGGTATTTTTGTGGCCTTTCCAGTTGTTGTAGATGTCTTGTGAGGTACATACCAAAAGGGGCGTTGTAATCTATAATGGGTCCAATGAGTGATGAGTAGAGGGGAACAATGACCTATTTTTTCTGAATGAGAAACCTTTTGTGATCAGGTGTGCCACGTAGAAGGATTTCCTGATCACTGTGGTGATGTGATTATCAAAGGAGAGACTAGATGTGATTATCAAAGGAGAGACTACTGTCCACCTGTGTCCCAAGGTCTCTTATCACACTTCCGGTGTTAAGTAGACTACCGCCTATGTGGTAGTTCATGGGTACAGAGTATTTACCAAAGGGAATGACAATGCACTTTTTGGCATTGAGCTTGAGACCATGTCTTTGACACCAGGCATCTGTCTCAGTGGGGCCTTTTTGTAGGATGTCCACATCATTAGGAGTTTTGATTATGGCTCCTAGTTTGCAGTCATCTGTGAATTTAGTTCGCCAAAGACCTTCTGTGTTAGCCTGTACTTCAGAGAAGTAGATACCAAACAGGAGAGGACCCAGGACTGAACCCTGTAGTACTCCACCTGTCACTGGTCTGAAGTCTGATTTGGAGGCTGCTACATTCACAGTATGGGTTCTGTCAGTAAGCCAGTTGGCAACCCATCTTGTGACATAGGGATTTATACCTAGTTTAGTTAGTTTGTTTATAATTCCAGAGTGGGAGATGGTGTTTAACGCCTTGGCGAGATCTAGATAGGCTGCGTGAACCACCTTACCCTCATCTATGGCTTTGGTGACTACTTCAAAGAAGTCTATCAGGTTTAGGAGACATGATATGCCTTTTACAAACCCAAACTGTGTAGGGTCCAGAGTTTGGAGATCTCCAATGTCTTTGTTTATGAGTTCCAGGATGATACATTCCATGGCCTTGCAGATGAGGCTTGTCAGGCTAATGGGTCGGTAGTTCCCGGGGTCTGTTGTGGTCCCCCCCTTTGTGTTGCAGTGTGCCCTTCAATGGGCACAAAGCCTGAGGTGAGGTTATGGTTGAACATGGTACTTAGGTGGGGTGCCAGTTCATTCTGTAGTTCATGTAGAAGGCAGCCTAGGATGTTGTCAGGTCCCATGGATGCTGTGTTCTTGGCTTTGGAGAGTGAGGTTTTTACCTGTGCAGCCATGATTACAGGAACTTTGCATTCTTCCGATATAAAGATGGGCCCTTTAGGGGGTGGGGGGGGGGGGTAAAATTAGCACTGAACCTATCTGCCAGGATGTTGGAAATATCAGTTGGTTCTGTATATTTAGTGTCATTGTGCTGTAACTCAGAGCAGATCTGAGTGCTGACATTGAGATTCTTGACATAGCTATAGAATGCTTTGTGGTTGTCTTTTGAATCAGTGGCAATTTTGTTTTCATAACTAGCTTTGGAGGATTTTATGAGGGATCTCAGCTTCTTACTGAGGCTGACCAGGGAGTTCCTCCAATCGTGGGATTTTACTCTTTTTTGCAACAGTTTCTTTCTTCTGTTGTAGACTTTGTTTATGGCAGAAGACCACCAGATTGGCTTCCTTTTTTGGGAGGATATCATCTTGGTTCTGTTAGGGACAGCATGATCCATGCACTCGTGTAAGTGCTTATAAAGTGCATTTATGTAGGATTCAGCAGTCGTACCTCTATTGTCCATCTGCATGGGTGTCGTGAAGTTTGCCACTTCTGTCTTATGAAGCGTGAAGTTGACTTTGAAAAAATTTTTTACAGTTGTTTTCCTAATGGGGTGTGGGAGCGGGATGTGGATGTCTATGGTGATTAGCTTGTGGTCAGATCTGACCAACGAGGAGCTGACCTCTGGTGTGGAACACCTGTCACCCATGTTGGTGATGACCAGGTCGAGGATATTACTGCACCTGGTAGGGGTGTGGATAAGTTGATCCAAGCCATTGGAATCGATGATTTCCAGAAAACGTTGAGCAAAAGAATTGGTACATGAGTAGTTTTCCCAGTTAATGGTAGGGTAGTTGAAATCACCTATTATTAGAGTGCTTGGTTGTACCTTAATATTTTCCAGTGTATCAAGAAAAGAGGAGTGGGAATCCTGGGGCATGGTGGGAGGTCTGTAGTAAGCTACAATCTGGACTGCGGTTTTGTCCAGAGTTAGTTGAACTTGGATAATCTTGGATGCATTATGCTGAGCAACTAGCTTATAGATGTGGATATCCTTAGTGAATATGGACACACCTCCACCTTTAGTGTTTCAGTCTGGGTTTGGTGGCCAAAAGGTGTTTTATGAATTATAGCCTGGTAATGCAGGGGTGCTCTCTGGAGCTTTGAACCAGGTCTCTGTCACTGCACAGATGTCAATGTTCTCCATTTTAAGGAGTGCCTCGAGTGTGTGCATTTTGAGGTTTAGACTTCTAGCATTGAGTAGCATTACCCTCAGATTTTCTTGCTTGTACCTGTTACAGTGGCGAATTTGTCATTTGAACCTTGCCTAAAAAGGCACTATAGGGGTGGCAATAGCCTTTCCCAGTATCCGGAATCCCAAGGGCGACAGGTGCAGGCCATCTCTGGCAAAGCAGCATGGTCTGTCAATCATGTCATCCCAGGCAGACAGATGCTGGATTCCCTTAGAATGAAACCAGAAGCTTAGCCAATTGTTAAAGTTAATCATTTTGTCCTTGTACTGTGGTGTCATTCTGGGTGATCACAGGATGCTACTCAGGGCTAGGGTCATACCTACCTGGGCTACAAGATCAGAGAGCTCCTCCATGTCTCTTTTCATGTAGTCCAGGGAGGTACAGCTCAGGTCTTTCACACCAACATGGACAATGACAGAGTCATATTTGTACTTGTTATGGAGTGACCTGAGTGCATGCATTATGTGGTGGATCCTGGCACCTGACAGGCAGCTGAGAGTAACTTTTTCCTTGTTTAGCCTGGTGAGTGGAACATCAGTGTGCCTGACTATAGAGTCACCTATGACTAGAGTTTTGGGTATGTTATGCCTTATGGGCTGCAGTTGAGTGGCACACTGAGTATGTGGGCTATGTGTCATTTGGGTTGTGTTGGGGAGGTGGAGGTTGCTTGCAATTCTGCTTTGGAGGTTTCTGTTGTTTGGGTAGATATTTACTGAGAGCCTCCGCGAATGTAGGTTTAACCCAATAAATAAAGGTGTAATAATCCTTTAATAAATGTATGATTCATGGAGTGCGTCTGTGTCATTTTCTTTGATATGTTGTTGTACTGTTGCATTCTACAAATAGTAGTGTTGTATTAAGCAGTGTCAACCCACACTTGGGTAGGCCCATATAACGTGGATGAAGAGAGTGCCAGTAGCTTGTATGCATATGTACAGCCCTCAACTGTTGGTTCATGGCCAGCATGTACAGATTAATCTGGTACATGAGTAGCTTGGCATTGTGTTCCCCAGAAATGTCAGTGTGCTGCCAGAAATGTAGGGAGCTGTTAACATATAACTGATACTTTCACTTGAACATATCTAGATAATTATATGAAAGTAGATCTGTCAGTGTACCATCTTAGCAGGTGTGTGTGTGAGCAACTCTCAAAATATGTTGCAGTAACATCTGCATCTTGGACAGTTTGTATGTAAGATACAGCTCATGTATATAATGATCTAGCAAAATCTAATTGCACAATATAAGGACATTGGGTAGTGTAATAATACATGTAAGGGACATATAACTGCAGTTAATAGGAATGTAGTGAAAATTAAAATTATATTTAAGTTGTTAATTGAGCTATCTTTTCCCACCCTACTATATGTGCATAAAAAATGTAATTCCACACCTCAATCGGTATGTCTAATCTCAAAACATTTTTTGGGACATATGTCCTATTGGTTTATAAATATTTGCTTTAATTTCTATGCATGTGCCCTGTTAAAATACCACAATATTGGTGGCCTGTTGCCATCAATTCAACCTGCATGATGTTGTAATGTCCACTATTGCTCTATGTATGCATGTGTTATGCTTGCTTTTCAACTGTTGAAAATCTGGTGTGTTGGGTTAATGGGAATACTTCTGCATGCTGTTATAATTAATTGGGAAGGCTGTTGACAGTTACTAACCCATATCTTTATTAAACTCTCCAAAGCATAGTTTGTATGGGCAGGTCTGTCCCATCAGACCCACCTGTCCCACCTCAGCTGGCCATGGCACCTGGCACCAGCAGTTCTGCTGCCCAGCCTGGGACCTCCACCTCCATTGGCCCTGTACCACCTTCAGGTGGAAGCACTGCATGGGATGGGGCTTAACCCCCAGTACAAGCATGGGTGGAGAAGAGACACCTTATCACCCTTCGAACGGTCCGGGCTGTGGTGCATAGAGAGATTGAACATTATGTTGCAGAACCTCCATGCCAGCTTGAGGCCCGAGTGGCGCAATTCCCGGGTCAGCCTGCCCCTCCTACACAGACCACAGCACAGCCACCCTCTGGGCAGTGAAGGTGCAGTAGTGACTGCCCATGGGTGGGGACCTCAGTCCCACTGTTTCCATCTGGGGGCTCATGGGTTTGCGATTTCCAAACATCCCTCCCCGTCAAAGGTGTTCACCCACCACATGTGTCATATACCACCCCTGTATGCATCTTGTTTGTCTTGTCTGTTTACCTCTCCAACCTACCTCCCCAAATATACCTACTTCCTCTAACCCACATTCCATTCTCACCTGAAAAAAAGGGCAATCTGCTCCCAAAAAAAAAAAAAAAATTACGCCCCATACATAGCTGCCCATTTTGCACACATGTCCACTGGACACATGAAATGTTATTTAACTGGCATTACAACATACTTTGTTGTCCTCACCCCTTTCTCAGGGGTTGAAAGTTCCGTATGTACCTCCAAATTTATTGCATATGCACAGCTCTTGCTGTTGAAGAAATGGGCAGCTATGGACCTTCCCTTACACCCATCCTGCACATCCCGAGCTATTTTCCATACTGTCTTTCCCTCTTTATGCCCCCTTTTCACCACTTTCTTATCTCCCCATTTTTTTTTTCTTTCAAAGAAATTAGCGCGGGGTGAGCGGGAGTAAGCACTATTTAGCAGTAATTAGAGGGTTTGCGTGAGTTTGCGATTGTTTGCACTTGGCTAAGCAATGCGCAGCAATGTGCAAACCCACACAAACCCGCTTACAACTGCTTAAAAGTGCCTTAGTCACTCTGTATGTTAAGGCCCTTGTTCTGCTCAGGAGCAAAATAAAACACCTCTGTAAGCCTCGAACCCCGGACCTTGCACGCACTACACAACATGACGTACCACTAAGCCACGGTACATACATACCAAGTTGGTGCTTAAATAATTATATCATACATTAGAATGAGTGAATGTAAAGGAAAATTAGGAATACCATACCATACAAATTGTTCTGTGGATGTTGACCAACAGTTGTTGTGGGATTATATTACATGACTGTGATAAGAGAAGCAGACATTCTAGCAGGAAATAATGTTACACCATCACTTTACAACCTCACACAGTATCACAGCAGGAAAAACACTGGCATATCTGTTTAGAGCAGAGGCCATACCTCCCAAGTGTCCCTCATTTTCAGGGATGTCCCTGATTTTGACAAAAATTTTAGCTCTGTCCCACTGAATCATTCTGAAAACCACTGACTTTGGCCAGAATGGTGGTGAATTACACTTAATGAATAATGACAATAATTAAGAGTTAGACACTTATTTTACTTCAGAAAAGGCATATTAATTCATATGCTCTGATTCTCTCAATGTCTCAACTTAATGCCACTAATATTTTAAAGGTGCCCTGATTGTCCCTGACTTTTTCTTGACTTTTCCCTGAGTCTGTTCAAATATGTACCTCATTGGTTGAGAGGTCTGGCAGATGCAGAAACACAGAGACATATCAGCCTTTCTGCTGTTACACACTGTGCAAATAGCTTTGGAGGGAGTTTCGGTAGCATACCCTTATGTAGGAATACAACACTGGAAATACAAATGGATGTAGCCATGTACTCGTAGCAACCAACTGTAACAATGCCATTGTTCTATTGCTGAAAAGACCTGTGTGGTGCACAGACAAAATATAACAGGCTATTCACTGGCTAACATGTGGATAGGTCCACAGTTGGGAGTTACGCAGACAGACTACTTGCCTTGATAAACTAACATGTACACAGCAACCCTGTAAGTCCAGCAAGATAAAATCCACACAATACTACTTACGCTCTCTGTACTTCTGCAACCCAATGTAGAATATACCTGTGTGTGCAGGGTCTACCAAGGATGTAGGTAAGCATACTCACAGTACTGAAATGCGTCCAAGTTTTCTGAGCAGCTTGTGCTAATGTCAACAGTAAAAAAGCACACATTGTTTAGAATTGAGTAAATTAATATTTACAGTATAGCAGTTGACAAACAATTATTGTGCCAAAGGAATACATCTCTGTAACTAGCTTTGTATGGTAGTTAATTGTAATAGTTGAAAAGAAAGTACATCTTTCCATGTATCTTGGGGTAGCATTTTGAGGGGTGAGTACATTTCTACACTGACAAGTGGGTACTGGAAGCAGCAACATTAGGTCTGAGTACAAAATGTAAATCTCTGGCTACACCCCTGGCTTCTGATATAAAAACTATACCAACCTTCTGTCTTAAACAATGATGTCCACACCAAACAAGGATGACCTCCATCTTGGAAAGCTGAAAGGGCCACGCCTACATGAGTCAGCAATTTATAGTACTGGGTTGCTATGACAGTGATTACTGCAATTACTACACAGCAGGCTGCATGCAATTATTAAATGGTGGTCACTAATTGGTGCAGCGGCCATCACATGCTCATGTGTAAATTCCTACAAAAGCAGGCTGCAATCTGCCAACAAACTTAATCACTCTATTGCAGAGACTGACAGAGAGAGAGAGAGACAGAGATAGAAAGAGACAGAAAAAAGGAAAAAGAAATATTATCAAATCATACAAAGGAAAGGTATATTGCACATATGTATTTACTGGCATGTAGTAGATGTTATTGAAGAATAGTCTACATAATGTGAACCATTCATATGTGGCAGCAGTACTTTTTTATGCACAGATGTTCTGCTTAACTACTGCTGTGGACAATACTGTGTGTACCTGTGGGCAGTGGGGCATACCTGTGAAATGTGTAGCTAACCATTAAATGTCAAAGATCTGATCCATGTTATCTGTGTTCTGTACAGTAGTATGGCCAATGGCTGTTGGGGGGGATTAGCGCTAACATTATATAAACATGGGTGTGACAGAACAACACATGCATGATAGTCATATTAAAGTGTAGCTTAGCATTGGCAACTGCTGTAGCAGTCTAGTATGCTTATCTAGCATCTGTTGCCATATATACCCCCCTTAATGTTAGTGGGTGTTCATATGTGACACCTGTTTGTGTTGCAGCAAGGCACAACAGTTCAGCTGTGAGGTCCAGGGACTTACAACAGTGTGGACCTTGTGGATGTATGCCACACACATATGGATAAATATATATTTGTCATATATATTCACATCTGTATATGTGCATAGAGCAGGGGACATATTGCAACTGTTTGTGAAAGGGGGAGATATATATGTTGGTGAAGGTTAGTATGCACATATTTGTATGTAGGTTTTAGTGTGTTGCAAACAAGACAGCATACAGTGCTGGTATATAACATGTGGTGGTTAAACACTATGGGTGGTTTGTTCAGTTTGCAATGTTGAAGCCAGTAAGGCCTGCTAAAGCTACTTGGGCTGTGAACACCTTCAATGCATTTATTCCAAGACTGTGCGATTTTTTTACATTACTGTACACCTTACATCCTTTGTATAATTGATATTCTCACTAAGAAAGGTGAAATGAATATGTGCCTACATATATATGTATATGTAGACAAATGGATGTGTATATGTATATATATATATATATATATATATATATATATATATATATATATATATATATATATATATATATATATATATATATATGTGTGTGTGTGTGTGTGTGTGTGTGTATTTATATATACTCATACACACCCACATTTACTTGTTGCAATAGATTATCTGTACAGTTGACTGACTGTGATGGTTAATATGTTTGTGAATACTTCAAAGATATGTATCTGTGGGATAGCTTACTGGGAAACTGTTTATGTCATGGTATTATGGGCCCTTGCTTTGATCCTAGCAAAAGCTGTGTATTCTGTTGTTAGGCAGAACAAGTGCTATTGCATACAGTGTGATTAAGTCCCTTGGTTTTAACTAAGGTGTGTCATTGGAGGCTAAAGCACTACATCTATGATTATTGATTGGTACTGATGTTAAATGCAAATCCTGTGTGTACTGTAGTACTACTTGAAGCTCTGGGCCTGTACAGCAAAGTATGGTGTATGTCCACACTGCTTGCATCCACTGTTTTGTGTGGTTCCTGTATTCATCACTGATTACATTTCTCAAGATTAAGGTTGTGTAAGTACTGATACACAGTACTATATAGTACACACTGAAAGATTATCTGGGTTGTTATACCTTTGTGTCCTGTAATTATGTCTGATGTGTGTGTGGGTATGTCTGTAACATGTCCTTCGACATATGTGTGGTAAAACATATAACTGCATATCTAGCAACATTCATAGAGTACTGCAGCAGTATGTGACCTATATTCCCAATTGTGCACATATTTTGGCCACGGGGTTTGGCATTAACAAGTTGTGTGGTATAATAGTAATACATTTACTGGACCTTACACTGATTGTGATGGATGATATATTTCTTTACACATCAGCTTGATGTATATCTGCTGTGGCTAGGTGGTGCATCGTGTTGCATACAGTGTGCCAGGTACTCTTGTATAGTCTTATATAGTGATTTTGTTTTGTTGCTGTGCAGAACATGGTTCATTAAATAGAGAGCGAGCAAGGCACTTTCAAGCAGATGTGGGGTGAGCAGTGATAAGTGACAGTTACAGTATTTCACTCTCGGTTAGCTTATAGGTTGCTATATATGGCAGTTCAGTGATAACTGTACTGTATAATGTTAAATGTGCCATATGACTTGCTCAGACACATTTTTGAATTTATGTCTTCCAGAGATCATGGCCCATCCCAGGAATCTGAGTTACAGTTGTGCTGAAGATGATATCATTACTAGCAGTATGATTCAGCACTACCGTCTCATGTTCTCACGAACCAGCCAGGACCAGCAGGAGCGTACTGCAATGCGACAAGATGTTGTCCACAGGGACAATGAGGTAGGCCTGCATAACCAGACATATGAGCAGGTACACCACCACCACTGCAGTGATCTTCTTAGACATTTCCATCAGCGTGCTGCTGATGTGCGTAGACAACAACTTGCAACAGGAGGTGGTGTTAATATCCACCCCCCCCCTCACCAGAGTGGAGGAGCTGCTCATGAGCCTGTTGGCACCTGCCCAACAACAACAGCAGCAGACATACACCATGATGGAGGTTGGAGCCACCCAGCAAGCACACATGGAGTATGCAGGTAACATGGCATATCTGTAGACTACTGTTATCTGTAATGGCAGATCATGCATATGTGAGATGTGGAGTATGTCATTCAAACATGCGGAACCTGTTGTTGTGCAATACTGATCATTTGGAACATAATCTGTAGCCCCGTTAGTGTAAACTGTTGTTGTACTGTAAGACTGCAAACACACAGTAGCAATGCCACAGTTGTGGCCACTGGCAAACTGTCTCATCTCTATGTAGGTCCCTCTGGGGTGACATCAAGGCAGTGGACAGATGCTGGTGAGTGTGTTCTACATTTATTATTGTAAATAAAAAGTGCAGTCATAGTTAAGGTGTAGGCCATGTACACATGTAACACACCTACCCATAATGCATGTTGTGCATGTTTGGTGTAAGAGCACGCACATCTCACTAATGTGATTAGCTGCCTCAAACACATGTAATACCCAGACCATCTCAAACAAATGTGGCTAGACTGTAGTGACCATTGGATAGGCACAGTTGATATTCAACATGCACATAACATACACATCTATGTTATACACAGATCATTTTAACATGCTACTCATAAAGGATTCTCAAACTCTCTGTAAAGACACACTCCAGTATCCAAAATATCATCCACACATTACACATAATATACCTGAGGGGTAGATGCCTATCCTGGGGCATTTAAACACTCTGAAACACACTACACATTCACGTCAGGGAATGTTCCTTATTGGCCTCCTTACAAATTCATGTAACAACTGGTTGTGAAATGGTGAATTTAGTCAAGGTAGTACAGTTCCAGCAGAGCATGATTAGTGCTGGTTTGTGAAACATTTGTAGCCTTGAGTGACCACCTGATGCTTCATGATGATGGCCTATGGTACTATACCCCATCCAGTTATTGTAACCACAGTACTAAACATAGCTGTCATTGCTACACACCATAATGATGTGTGTGTGCACACATATGCACCTCTAAACAGATGCATACCAATCACCATTTGCACAACTGACACATATATGTCTTGTGATGCTATTGAGTGGCTAGGTCATATGACACATATTGGGTATGTGTAGTGTTTAAATATGCAGTTGTGTTTTAGCATGCCATGTCATGGATGAGACTGGCATGTCCTCAATATGATCTACACTCACCATAAGTACCGTACATTGGGTATGTGGCCAAATGGTATTCCATCAATTATCCATGCACCACTAATGTTGTGTGAATACTAATCATGCATGTGCTAAAAATGTGTCCACAATTATTTACTAAAGACACAGAGGCTGTAATCAGCATTGGATACCTATCTGACACACAGATACACATCCAGCAATGGTATGTACACCTGTGAGTTATGGTGCACAGTACATCACAGGGTTATGAATACTTGCACAGCAATGTTGTGTCCATGTATGCATTGTGTTCCAGGGGGAGGGCCATCACCTAATAACAAAACACATGCACCAAAGCCAAGTATACTGTTAGTAACAAGGACTGACTACACTTGCACTGCATGCTGTTGAGCAACACATGTCCTGCATGCTGACATGTGTGATATGACTGTTTTGCTTGTGATACTGTACCCCATCATCACCTGCTATTGTGTATGTTCTGTGATTGCTGGTGTTGTGTGTGTCTGCTTTAGAGAGGAGTGTAGGTTTGTGTGTGTGCATGTGCGCATGTGTGCACATGTGCATGTGTGCACGTGTGCATGTGCGCATGTGCGCATGTGTGCATGTGGACATGTGCGCATGTGTGCATGTGGTCTGAAGTCATGTTCAGGTCTTAAAGTGTGTTTCCTGTTTTCCTCTCACAGGTGCCGAGGTGGGGCTGGTTCAGTACAGCAGGGAACCTGATGTCACTGAGATAGACAGTGATGATGAGGATAGCAGTGTTGAGGCACAGGCAGGTGTGTCAGGGTCTGTTGTTGGGCCACCAATTGACAGCACACAGGTCTCCACCCCATCCATGCACACAGTCATACTGCCTGTACATCCATCATCACCATTGCCCTTAGCTGAGGGACAGTGTATGGTTGGCACTGGCCAGGACAGTGTGGTATCTATGGCACATGTATCAGGACACAACAGCCATAGCCATATGTCTGGAACGGTACCACATAGGCAGATGCCCAGGGGTTCTCGCCAGAGCACTGCTGGTCATCATGCCCCTGGCAGATGTGCCACACCTCTTTCTACCACACGCATTTTCCAGGCTGTCATGGAGGCACAGACATGAATGGAGCGGTACACCAGACAGGGGCTAAGGGCACAAAGGGCTCATTACACCTCTGTAAATTACAGTATCCCTGACCTAGCAGGTGCCATACATAACTACACTGAGGTCATTGATTGACGTTGGGGTGAGACATTGGATGTCCTCCACAATGTCATGTCAATGTGTCAGGAAAGTGCAGGATGGTTGAGACATGGACGTGGATGTATGCCAACAACATCAGCAGTTGGAGGTCACTGTGGACGTACAACAAGTCACAGCCACTCCCATAGTGTCAGTACCAGCCCTAGCAATGTTGGGGGGGCTGTCCATAGACCGTCCTAGCAGACCACATGTATGTGGCTCTGGCCAGTCCCAACAGTGACCTGGATGCAATGGACATATGTCAACCTCGTTGGATAGTACCCAATCTGGATTAGTACCTGATACTGTCTGTAGCACCCCTGCCAGGCACAGGTTCCGTATCCATGGCCAGAGATGGTGATCTGTAAAGCCTGCCAGGTACAGTCTGTAGCTGTCTCACAAATCCCTGTGTATGGCAGCCACATGGTGGAACTGTGTGCATGCAGACACACACACATGAACCAGAAACCTAGGGCAAATACATACCCACACACATGACATCAACATTGGCACATAACAGTACTCATGGCCCTCACACACACACTCACACGCACATGTCAATTGTATGGCTCAGTCTAGGCCTCTGGAAAACCAATAACACACCTTGTGCATATGATGTAACCTGTGCCACCTCCTGTCATCTGTAACATTGATGCAGGAAAAGGTTAACATGGTGCTGATGCACTGGGTGACTTTAATAAAGTATAGCAATTGTTGGATGTGTAGCATGTTGTCAGCAGTAAAGTGTAATGCTATCCTTGAAGGTTTAGCTGTGCAGGCATGATGCATTAAAGCTGTAATTAGCAATGCTGTATTGTTTTCACCAGTGTTGTTTGCCCATGTGCCACTTGGCTGATGTGAGTGGTTGTGTCAGCATGCATTATACAGTGGATAGTAAGTGTGGGGTTTGTGCAACACAGGTTTGTAGGCGTCCATTTGTGAACATGGTGGAGGTGCACTGTGTGCATGTACATGCATATTGGACACATGGGCAGGTTAACATGCCCTGTATTGGCCGGTGTTAACACTCCATAGTTTCTATTGGTGGACAGTATGCATTGTACTACACACATTTTGGAACTTGAGTACTCATGTGTGTATATGACACGGGTTGACACTGTGCTGTGAGTGATGCTGTTGTTGCTATCTGCCATTGGTTTGCATTACTAAGGTTAACACTGTCCCAGCTGCATAATACTTTAGTAATGCACACTGTTCACCTACAGGGTTGCAGGGACAGTGCTATCACAAACACAAGAAATTCTCACTTAAACAGTAAAAGTGCATTAGTCTCATGGACCCCTGCCATAAACTAAATATATAACAGAAGGTGTGAAGTTGTACCAAAAAAGAGTTACATACCACAAAGGGATAACCTTTCTGGTCAGTATCATTGGGAAAATAAAATCCCTCAATAAACATACAAGGCAAGCTTCAAAATACAAAATGGCAAGGATTCCAAAGACAACACTAAAGATTTCTTTAGTGTTGTGTATAATCTACAGGGGAAATCTCAGATCGGGTCAAAGTTAATGTAAATGGTCACAAAGTACACTTATCTGACTGACATTACCAATTTCTTGTCAGACAGTTTGAATGTGGATTTCACCACCCTGTCGTTACACAAGGGCCACATTTCCAGATCTGAAGAATATAAAACCTGATGATTCACAGACACTCTAGTTAAAACATCTCTTTACCAAAGTCCAAACCACAGTGGAAATGGTACTGGACAATGACCCTAGCTGTGTCATACACAAGCTGACATATGAAGTCACCACTCACCTAAACACTCTGTCCAGGTGCAGCCTCTATACAGGTTACATACTTGTGGAATGATGCATGGTAATGGTGTTCACAGTTTACAAGGGCTGAGCTACAACGTCTTCTTCTTCTCCTTACGGATGCTCCCATTAGGGGTCACCACAGTAGATCATCTGTTTCCATTTCTTTCTGCCCTCTGCATTTTGCGCTATCACACCATCCACCTGCATGTCCCTTCTCACCACAGCCATAAACCTCATCTTAGGCATTCCTCTTTTCCTGTTGTCTTCATCCTTAGCATCTATTTCACAATATACTCTACATCCCTCCTCAGCACATGTACAAACCAACTTAATCCTGCCTATCTGGCTTGGTCTATTAACCTTCAAACCTGGGCTGACCCTCTAATATACTTATTCCTAAACCTGTCCACCCTCGTCACACCCAGTGCAAATGTTAGCATAAATTGATTAAGGGTAGAACTACAACAGATCCTGGAAACTCTCATCCTATAAGCCAGACGAATGTTATCGGGAAGGCTATGGAGCACAGCATTATGGAACTCATTAACAGAGAAATTATGAACCTGCAAACACTGCACCATACCCACTTACATTCTCTAAAGGCCAGATCATGGCTCCTACACCTAGTAGACTTCAAGCCAGTTAATAAGGCTATAGGTGAGGGAGGGGAGGTCCACACAGCCAAGCTATAGCTCACCAGCAATTCATACCCATCCCACATTCTGGTATTATACATAACCTCAATAGACTGACCATAAACGATTGTTAGATGATGGATTGACAACTGGCACACAGATGTAGGACACACAGTAACATTTGCAGCCTCCATGTACAATTCTATGCCAGTAACAAGTGGTATTCACCTGCACTCAGTCCTGGGACCACTCCTGTTTGGCATATAGCTTTCTTAGGTACAAACAAACACAGTAGGGATATGTCTGCCCACGTTTGATGAAAATGCATACTGTGGGCTATACTTTATTCTCCAGATGACACACACATCCTCCAATAGGGTATCATAGAAACAGATACCTGGGGTCAAACTCATGCTGTAAAGCTATAAATCAAAGAAAGCATAGTTATCCACTTTTAGAAAACAAAGTATCCCCAGAGTACAACATAGGTAGTAGCCCCCAAAATGTGGAACAGGTACTAATGTATACATAGAGCCATGTGTTTAGTCATCTCTCCTTTGATAATCGCATTACCAAAGGATTTTGTCAATCCCTCTGTGGAGCACATAAACAATAAAGGGTTTGCATGCAGATCCACAGAGGTTGTTGCACACCTATAATGATTAGTCATCTTTGCCAGGCTTTGCTTGCTTTGGAACAGGATTCAAATATACCTCAAGCATAAACTCTCACTCATACTCTTCACTAGAATCCATGATGAGTGGATGTGAAACAGAAGACGTAGCCCAGGGATCACTGCAGTGGCTAAGCTTGTCACTAGTATACATAAGTGACCTACGGTCTGGAAAGTGCCAGCACGCTCTGGCAAAGATAACAGATGTGTTCATGGAGAAAGCAGAGTACCCACCTATGAAATAATTGAGGTCACATGTATGTATATGGCTTTGCCCCACAGCTACCTTACATGTGTAATGCACATACAGTTGTCATTGTGATATATCATACACTAGAAAAATCAAAACCCACTGCACATTGCCCAATGGTGTTGCACACCTGGCACACACACACAAAGTCAGCAAGTGCAAGATTCAAACTCCTGCCTAAGTACATTTTGATAGTACAACAGTATGCATTCACACGATGTGCTATACATGTTACTGGGATTTCACTTTTCCACAGGTATATTTGTAGGATGGTGACATCATCAGACTTGACAAAGATGAGTAAACCACTTTTAAGGGGTGTGAGTAGTCCCCAAAAAGGTTGCTCTCTCCCCAGGCAGAGACAAACACACACACACACACACACACACACACACACACACACACACACACACACACACACACACACTTGACAAGTGCGGGGTTCTTAATCCAAACTAAGTGCGTCATTACACTTCAGCAAGCAATATGGAGTTACAGGGTGAAATACAGTCATTACTTGCTTACAGTTTGCCCAAAGGTTTTTTTTCACATTTGCTAACCTCAGCAGGCTTATCATACTATGTGTATTGTGAGTGTATTGTATGCATAGGCCATGACCATATCATATATGGGTTGATGCACCACATGCTGGCACACACAGGGTCAAACAGGTGGCTAAGCTCTGTCAACCCAATACTGGACAATACAGTCAAGAGGAGTAGGGTCATACAAGCACAACACCAACAGTCTCACATAGACCTACAATATAAGCACCAGCAAAACAGACACATAAATACACATTACCATACTTGGAGAATACAAATATTAATCGGAAAAAGAGAGAGTGTCCTCCTAAGCAGACAAGCAACATGCACCTCCAAGCACACGCCAGAAAACACATAATACACCAAAGCAGTGTGCCTCACAACAGGCCCTAAGGCAAAACAACATACCCAACACACTAGTAATAGGTGACTTCATAGTCAGGCACACAGATGTTCCACTCACTCGGCTGGACAAGGGGAAGGTTACTGTCAGTTGTCTGTCAGGTGCTATGATCCACCACATAACACAAGCATTTACATCACTCCAGAACAGGTACATATACGAAGTGTTCTTTGTACATGTTAGTGTGAATGATCTGAGACATACCTCCCAGGACAACATGACAAGAAATATATAGCCCTGGCTGGTATGACCCTGACCTTGAGTAGCGTCTTACCTGCACCTACATGATACTGCAATATAACAGAAAGATGATAAACTTCAACAATTGGCTGAGCTTCTGGTGTCATTCAAAGGGGATCCAGTCTCTGTCTGCCTGTAATGACATGATAGACAAGCCTCGTTGCTTCGCTACAGATGGTTTGCACCTGTCGCCCCCATGCTTCTGAAAACTGGCCAAGGCTCTTGCTGTCCTCATATTACCTTTTTTAGGCAAGGCTCAAAGGTTCATAGGTTCATAGGTAGGTACTAGGCTATCAGCCCTGGGGCCTATACAAGCCCAGCCAAAAGGGTACCCTGGCTTTTGCAACCCAAGAAATTTATTTTCTTGTGCTACTGTCGAGCAGAGACACAGAAGTGATCCCCGGGGTGAATTTCCTATTTCCCATCCAATCATCAAGATTTTTCTTGAAGAGTGCTAATGAGGATCTTTGTTTGATATAAATAGGTAGTTTATTCCGGAGTATGGGAAGTCTCTGGGACAGGAATCTGTCCCTCCGGCATATTCTGTTTATTGTGGTGACAAGGTTTAGGTCCCTAGAGCGTGTAGCTTGGAGGGATTGGGATTTCTTTAAGTGGAGCATGTCCAACAGCTCTGGGTTTGACATAGCTTTGTATGTTAGGCAGAGATCACCTCTGAATAGGCGATATGCAACAGAGTAAAGCTGGAGTGTTTTGAGATGGTCAGTGTAGGGCATGTGTTTGAGGCTGGTAATCCTCTTTGTGAGATATTTCTGTGGCCTTTCCAGTTGTTGTAGATGTCTTGTGAGGTACATACCAAAAGGGGCATTGTACTCTATAATGGATCTAATGAGTGATGAGTAGAGGGGAACAATGACCGCTTTTTTTCTGCATGAGAAACCTTTTGTGATGAGGTGTGCCACATAGAAAGATTTCCTGACTACTGTGGCAATGTGATTATCAAAGGAGAGACTACTGTCCACCTGTGTCCCAAGGTCTCTTATCACACTTTCGGTGTTAAGTATACTACCGCCTATGTTGTAGTTCATGGGTACAGAGTTTTTACTAAAAGGGATGACAATGCACTTTTTGGCATTGAGTTTGAAGCCATGGCTTTGACACCAGGCATCTGTCTCAGTGAGGCCCTTTTGTAGGATGTCCACATCGTTAGTAGTTTCGATTATGGCTCCTAGTTTGCAGTCATCTGTGAACTTCATTAGCCAAAGACATTCTCTGTTAGCCTGTACTTCAGGGAAGTAGATACCAAACAGGACAGGACACAGGACTGAACCCTGTGGTACTCCACTTGTCACTGGTCTGAAGTCGGATTTAGAGTCTGCTACTTTCACAGTGTGGGTTCTGTCAGTGAGCCAGTTGGCAACCCATCTTGTGACATAGGGATTTATACCTAGTTTAGTGAGTTTATCTATAATTCCAGAGTGGGGGATGGTGTCAAAAGCCTTGGCAAGATCTAGATAGGCTGTGTGAACCACCTTACCCTTGTCTACGGCTTTGGTGAGTGCTTCAAATAAGTCTATCAGGATTAGGAGACATGATCTGCCTTTTACAAACCCAAACTGGTTGGGGTCCAGAGTTTGGAGATTATCAATGTCTTTGTTTATAAGTTCCATGATGATACGTTTCATGGCCTTGCAGACCAGGCTCATCAGGCTAATGGGGTACCAGTTCCCGGGGTCCATGGTGGCTCCCCCCTTGTGTAGTGGGATAACTGTCACTGTGCACCATTCAGCAGGCACAAAGCCTGTGGTGAGGCTTTGAATGAACATGGTACTTAGGTGTGGTGCCAGTTCGTTCTGTAGTTCATGTAGAACGCAACCTGGGATGTTGTCTGGTCCCATGGATGCTGTGTTCAAGGCTTTGGAGAGTGTGTTTTTTACCTGTGCAGCCGTGATGACAGGAACTTTGCATTCTTCTGGTATAGAGATGGGCTCTTTCATGGGTGAGAGGGGGGTAAAGTTAGCACTGAATCTATCTGCCAGGATGTTGGCAATATCAGTTGGGTCTGTATATTTAGTGCCATTGTGCTGTAACTCAGAGCAGATCTGAGTGCTGCCATTGAGATTCTTGACATAGCTATAGAATGATTTATCGTTGTCTTTAGAATCAGTGGTGATTTTGTTTTCGCAACTAGCTTTGGAGGATTTTATCAGGGATTGCAGCTTCTTACTGAGGCTGACCAGGGAGCTCCTCCACTCATGGAATTTTACCCTCTTTTACAACAGTTTCTTCCTTCTGGTGTCCAGTTTGTTTATGGCAAAGGACTACCAGATTGGTTTCCTTTTCTTGGAGGATAGCGTCTTGGTTCTGTTTGGGATAGCATGATCCATGCACTCATGTAAGTGCTTATAAAGTGCAATTGTGTAGGATTCAGTAGTTGTAACTGTATTGTCTATCTGCATGGGTGTCAAGAAGTTCACCACTTCTGTCTTAAGAAGCATGAAGTTGGCTTTGGATAAATTTTTTAACATGGTTTCCTTAATGGGGGGTGGGGGCAGAATGTGAATATGTAGGGTAATTAGCTTGTGGTCGGATCGGACCAATGACGCATTGACTGCAGGTGTGGAACACTGGTCACTCAGGACAAACAAAACACCATAATCAACACAAATAACCACAAAGTGAGCTAAATGCTACTCATTGCCAGAAGTCTCAGCCTCCAAATGCACACACTCGAGGCACTTTTCAGTATGGAGAATATTAATATCTGTGCAGTAACAGAAACCTAGTTCAAGGCTCCAGAGAGCACACCAGCACTACCAGGATACTACACATTCCATACCTTCCAGCATCAGAACCTGGATCATAGCACATAGGTTGGGGATGTATCCATATTCATCAAGGATACCTACACCTCTCTCTACATACTCTCTACAGGATATGTCCCCATAGAATGTTGCACAGCAACGTTCTTCCATTCCACAGGGTTGGGGCCACAAAAGACCCTTGGCATTCACACTCTATGAGCCTGATGAGTTTGATCTGCAAGGCAATGGAGCCAATCCTAATGGAAATTAACAATAAAGACACTGGGAACCTTCACACCATTGAGCACACCCAGTTTGGCTTCATCAAATGCAGATCACGCCTCCTGAACTGGATGGATTTCTTTGAGACAGTTACCCAGGCTACAGATGATTGAAAGGAGTTCCACACAGCCTACCTATACCTCGCTAAGGCCTTTGACACCATTCCCCAGTCAGGTATCATAGATGAACTCACCAACCTGGGCATGAATCCATACATCACAAGATGGATTGCAAACTGGCTCACAGATAGATCCTACAAAATAAGATTTGCTGGCTACATGTCAGACTCTACACCAGAAACAACTGGTGTCCCCCAGGTTTCAGTCCTAGGGTCCCTCCTGTTTGGTATAGACTTCTCAAAAGTACATGCCAACACAGGAGGTTCTGGTTGACTAATTTTGCTGGGAACTGTAAAGTGTTTGCCATAATAGATTCCCCGGATGACACAAATATTTTCCAGAAGGGACTCTATGAGACAGATGTGTGGTGTCAGGATCATGGCATCAAGCTCAATGTGAAAAAATGCATAGTAATCCCCATTGGGGAAAACAAAGTACCCACAAACTACCACATAGGTGTTACCCCCTAAAAACTGACAAGGTAATAAGGGATCTGGGGACACAAGTAGATAGTCATCTTTCCTTTGATAACCATGTTGCCAAAGTGATTAGGAAATCCTATGTGGCCCGCCTAATCAACAAAGGCTTTGCATCAGGATCAAAGGAGGTAGTGGTGGCCCTCTACTCTTAAGTCATCAGACCCATCATTGAGTACAATGCACCATTTTGGATGTACTCGACTAAGCATATCCAGCAGCTGGAGAGACCACAGAGGTACCTCACCAAGAGGATTACTGGCCTCAAACAGTTGTGTTATGCAACACAACTGGTAAAACTAAATCTGTTCTCCGTTGCATACCGCCTACTCAGAGGCACACTCTGCCTAACATACAGAGCCATGTCAAACACATAACTGTTGAACATGCTCCATCTACAGATAACAAAATTGAGTCATACTACACACTCCAGGGATATGAACATCACCACAACAATGAATACAACATGCTGGTGGGATAGAGTACCATCCCAGACACTTGCCTTAATGTGGAACAGAGTCCCAATGTACCTCGCTGACACTCTTCAATATGAACCTTGATGAGTGGATGGGAAACAGACAATTCATACCAGGCATCACATCAGCAACCCACTAGAAAGGGGATTAGTGTATTGACTATTAGAACTAGGGCTTAGGAGACTACCCAATGGGGTGGTGAACGCTGCACAACTTGCCTAGACTAATATATGCCTTCGTGAAGCTAGTCTACTACATACCTATGAACCTATGTGACAGGTACATGTCTACAGATAGTAGATGTGTGCTTCATTGTACAGTCATGTTGTACAGCAGGCACATGCACCACATACACTGTAATGCTTACAGATACTGGTGGCTATTATGTACAGTGGGTGAGATGTGCACCTCTTGCCTTTTGTGCCATTGGGATGTGTGCTGGATGGGACAGTCCTGAATGGCTCCCTGTCATGGTCACCCTCTTACACACATCTCTGCCCATCCATCTTTGGCTTCATTGACACTTTGCACTGACTCAAAACATATATGAGTTTACATTGATATTAATGACATAGCTAAAGAAAGCTTCATGGTTCTCTATGGATTCTTTGGCAATATTTTTGCCAGAACATGGCTTGGATAATGTTAGGAGTGCTCATTGTTTCTTGATGATACTGATCAGAGATTTATTGATCTTCTTATATTTTCACTTTCTTTGAACAACTTAAGTACTTGTAGTACATAGTTTGATTATGACAGGGGTCCAGTATATTATATGGGTCTATTTTCATATCACTGTGTGCGCAAGGCAGGATTGGTGAATAGTGACAAGTGTCTGGAGTAAGAACTGCAGCTGCCAGATATATGTGGCCCACTGCTGTACTCAGACATGGCCTAAGTGTGTGAGCATGCCCAGCATGACCTTTCAGTATGTTGTTGACTGACATTTGCTTCTTTTGTTTAAGTGTGTGAGCATGCCCAGTATGACCTTTCAATATGTTGTTGACTTTAATTTGTTAAATTTGTTTAAGTGTGTGAGCATGCCCACTATGGGCATATATACTATATGTGTGAAAAATCAAGTTGGTTTTTGCTTCAGGGCTCACCTTTATGTTGTACATCAACAGGAAGCACACTGTGCCTGCAGGGCTTCCATGAGTCAATTTGCATAGACTTATCAACATTTTTACATACAGGGGGGCAGCTATTATTTGTACATTTCTACCCGGGGGGGCACACCTGATTGTTACTGTGGGTCTACATAGGATGAGGGGTACACCTGGCACTTATACACATTTGCTAGGCCTGCACTGCTATGTCAGGTACTCTATTTCAGTCTGTACTGTTGTCTATCGTACTGGCTTGAGGCATACCACTGTACTACAGATCTTGGCTTCCAATTACATGCATATTAGTTTGTGACTTCATAGCCTACCCAACCCATATCACACTGCCTGGCCTGCTGTTATCTGTCTGCATAGGCCTGGGGGAGAGGTTACTCATATGCCTCTTCAGAGGGCATGATACAGCATTTGTTTGAGTTTGCATTTGTCTACAATTGTCCTGCTGGCTGTGACTGTTAGGTATGTGACCCCCCCAACTGGTATGTGTGAGTGACTTAAGTTGTGACTGTGCTGGTGAAATACTGTCATGGCTTAGTGGTTCAGTACTGTGACTATAGTGCACAGTATCCTGAGTTCGAACCCTGTCACTGCTTTTCATTTTCCTGCTGGGCAAACCTGACTAATTAAGGATCACTAAAGCAGGTGAGAGGGTGTTTACCCGACTTTGCCTGACTTTGCCCAACATTGCCCAACGTTGCCCAACGTTGCCCAACATTGCGCTGGTTAGCGTGGTGCGCAGCTATGTGCAATTATATTTAAATATGCTTAGTACTGGTAAAATGTGCTTAGCAGTGCTTTATATTGCTTAAAATAGGGCACTCGTGCCTCAGGTGGTGCTGCAGGGCTGCCTATGTCAGATGCACATAGTACACTCCCTATACATTTTTGAAAACAGGTAGTGTCAAGTTAGGCATCCCTTTTACTGTATGTGTGAGTCAGAGAGAGGTGTCATTTCCAGGGTTCCTACTGAGTCAGTGTATGTGCTATGCATTGCCTCTTTGCCAAGGCCAGGGCATACTGGGCACACCTCCTTCTGCCTACTGGGGCAGGCTCAGATTGTTCCTCCTCTGAGTCATGCTGTGCCTGTGCAGGCCTTGGCAATGGTGGGGGGCTGTTTGGCCCTGCCCCATGCTGTTCCTGCTGCAGCTGTTTCTGCAGGATCATATTGTGTAGCATGGCACATACCATAACAATTTGGGTACATGTAGTTGGTGAGTATTGCAAGGCTCCACCAGATGTGTCCAGGCACCGGAACCATGACTTCAGCATCCCAAACACATGCTCAGTTATGTTTCTTGTTTGTGCGTGTGTCTCATTATGGAGTTCTTGTTCAGGTGTGTGTGCATTTCTGATGGGTGTCATCAGCCACGGCTCCAGTGTGAATCCAGCATCCCGCACTAGGTGACCATCAGGGATGTCCCCATTGGCAAATTTCTGGTACAGCTGCATCAAGATGCCAGATGTAGGAATCATAATAGCTTCCAGGGCAGCCAGCACACACATTCATTATTATGCCCTGGGCATCGCACACAATCTGGCAGTTGATGGAGGGGAAGCCCTTGCGGTTGATGTAGACCCTACCCTGCTCATTGGGTGGTGCTTTGATATGTATGTGCGTGCAGTCTATTGCACCCATTACCTCAGGGTATTCTGCTATTTGGTGGAAAAGACGCATATTGCTGGCCAGTGCCTCACGGGAATTGGGGAAATATACGTGGTCACTGACATGTGCTGACATGCCATCCAGGAACTGGTGGAGTACCCTGGATGCTGATGCCTGTGAAATCCCCATCATATCACCAGATGGTCTTTGGAAGGTACCTGTAGCTAGTATTCTTAGGCCAACACATACCTTGGTATCCACTGGGATGGGTTCCCCTCTGTTGGTTCTGTGTGTGAGGCATGGCTGGCACAGCTCACCAATTTGCTGTAGGAGGTCTCTGTCCACCCTATAGTGCTCCACTATCTCCAGCTCATGTAGCCCCTGGTAGGTTACCCTGGGTCTGTACACTCTTCTCCATCTCCTCACTGTGGGTTTCTCAGCAGCAATCACAACATCACCACCCTCAGCACATTGCACATGTTGGTTTATGATAGCAAGAGCAGCCCCTGACATTTTTGTCTGACTTAAGCTTTTTAAGCTTTCCCTCTTTGTATACTGCAGTGTTGCAGAGTTCTTGGGAAAAACAGGGTGGAATGCTGTTTGCAGAGTTTAAAGTGCTGGGCTGGGCTGGGCTAGTCGGCTGCCTGTGTAATTGGCTGATTCTGATATATTTCACCTGGCAGCCCTGCTAGTTCTCCTTGGTTAACTTCCTACTACTTCTTTTCCTTCCTTTGGCCTTTCTGTTTTCGCCTGTGGGGAAACACCACGCAAACAAGCGCAAACGTGCACACACACACGCACACACTGTGTGCATGTTTGCAAGGATTTTCCTATCTTTTAACATTGTGAACCTTTGGTTTGAGGTTTTCAAATAGGACAACTGTAGGCACGCCTCTTGCAATCCTGAGCAACTCAAAGCATACATAAGTCACTGTGCTCCAATTAGCTTACAGCCTGTCTGACACACACCCTCATGATGCCACCTATATTCTACTTTACTACTCACCTACTCCTACTCTTACACTCTTGGGACAGCTCACATGCTGGGGAAAATTGGGATTCACTATCCTTATCCTCATTTGCATAGGATTGCCTACTAATGCATGGTTACATCTCTCACACTGAGCTTCCCCCCCTTAGCAACCACTATTCAGTGGCCATGTTGTATTCAGCCTGCCATTCACCTGCATGGCAGAATAAGCTTTTTAGTGAAAATGCCTATTTTTGGCTTTTTTTAAATTATTTTCTTGTTTTTATAAGCGCCACACGTTTGCACGGAGCTGCGCTATGCTTAAACATCAGAGATCAGGGGATAAAAGTTAGATTTTTATATTTTAAACATTTATAAATGCCAATGGCCTTACATTTGGCCATTGGCATGCTTCCTCAACAGTATGCATCCTTTATTTGGAGCTGTCATAGCTCCGTTTAGCTATTTGCAGAACTGTACTCCGTTACCAACGGAGTACATTTCTGCAGATAACACTAAACTTCCACGGACAGTGTAGTATTTCCCGGATTGCAAATTTACCTCATTTGCATAGCTTTCACCAGCAAATTAGGTAATTTGCATACTGTGACGCTGTCCGTGCAAGAGTAGCTTTAGCAGCTCTTGTGCACGCCCCTGCCGGCTGTTCATGGATCGCACGGCAGACATATTGCCTGTTTGATGTCTTACACTACTCTACAAGCTCCGTGCAAGCTTTCGTAAATCCAGCCCATGGTGTTTACAGTGTTCAAATTCAAATTTGAGAATGATGACAAATATTCCTTTATGGCTTGTGTTACATCTTGTTAATATATACACGTGTAAAGAGACACAACATCCAAAGATGCAAAATGCCAGTCTGCAAACCATGCCTGATGTTTCTTTAATAATTCCAATAAATGCCATGAGTCTTGAAGATAAAACTCCAAGAATTTACTATTGAGCTCAAAATATAATCTAGATACCACGAAATCTGTTCAGTCTTGTATTTTTCTGCTGACACCACTGGTCTAAAAGCTGGATTCATGGCATCTTTTCTTTGTGTAATTTGGAATTCCAAATAATTTCACCATTTGAGGTAACTCAACCTTCATATATTCATAAATGTCACAATCCAAATACCCATGAAGTAGAACTTCACCCAAAGTACAATCTATCATGGAAAAGCATTTCAACACTTGAATTTTATTAGTTTTTTCATAACAATGAGTGTCGGATAATTGTTCCATTGTTTTGTTATATTTACTGCTGTCCATGATCACTAGAATCCCACCTTTATCCACTCTCATAATACAAATGTCTCTATTAGACAATTTGATTAGGGTTTTTATCTCAGAACCACTCAAATTGCATATCCTGGATTTTTTGCCCACTTTGTTCCTTAAATCAGACTCAACATACTCTTTAAAAACTTGCAACGTATTATGTAAAACTGGATTGCAAGTACTTCTTTTATGTGGTTTCCTCATGTCTTCTTGATACTGTGGAATGTCATGTAAGATGTAACTTAAATTCAGTTTTCTTAAGTAAAATCTAAAATCAACAATGGTATTGGTCAGACTCGCAGATTGTGTGGGAATAAAAGGCAGTCCTTTCTCTAGTATTTTAAAATGCTCAGGATACAATGTTGCAGAACTAAGCTTCAAGACCACTGGAACAAAATCTGAGTTAGATATTTCAGTATTTGAATTTAATGCTTCCAACAATGTCTCCCTTTGTCTTTGAATTTCCCTTCATGGCACTACTTTGGGGTTCGAGAATTGCCCGAAAAAGTTGTCAAGTGGGGGCTGGAGATGAAACAGGTGGAAAATTGCTAGATGTACTCCAGATGACTGATTTCCATTCAAAATGAAGTTAGTATCGTCATTGTTTTTAACCCCTAAATCAATTTTGTCCAAAATAGGTGGTGGATTGTTGTCTTTAGTCACCACCTGCTTGATAGCATAAGCAGAGCCATTTTGATTTGCCTTTAATTCCATTTGAAGTTTACTCATTTTCCTATTGACAATAATGGCTATATGTTGTTCTACTTTACCAGCAATTCCACTGTATAATGATTGAAAGTAGGAAAAAAACTCTGATAGAATTTTAGATTATTATACAACACCCTTATTTCTTCCTTGAGTTGTCTAGATTTCTAGAAATAGTCATTTATAAACAAATCAATACTTTTAAGCCAGTCACATTGAGTAAAGTGATCAAATCTTTGAATAAACCACTGTTGTAAACAACTCCATTTGGAAATTTGAAAATTTACAAACCAAGTGGTACACAATTGAGTTTAACACAGTCTTCTAAATAAAAAATCATATTCCTAAGATTTATATTTGGTCACAAGATTTTCCAAATGTCTCTTTTACAAATGTCAAAATCATCCAACTTTGTGGACAAATGGCCAAGAATATTGTTGAAAGGAGCATTTGAAATGGAAAAGGGGTCACCTACAGTCTTAGAGATAAAATTAAAAACATTATCTATATTGGTGGACTTGTTGGTCATGAAACTGCAATCATTATTCACTAAATCCACATTGCTCAAAGTGGCAGTTTCATATGGATGGGCAATTGCAGATCTTCCAGCAAAATTGTCTAAGATGCTAGAAATCTGTGATACTACTGAAGAAAATGTTAGTGTTAAATCTGAGAGATCATCTGAAACTGAGTACATTAATAAATTAAGAAGCAAGTCCAGTGACAAGGACTGTCCAATCATGCAGAAGCTAATAAAAAAATCAGTCCAAACAAAAACAGTGTGGAACAAAACAGAAATAAGACAAAATCCCTCAGATTTACTATTTCTCCATGCAGGACAAGCTTAGTCCTGCACAGAGGTGGCCATTTAGGAGAGTGACGGCAGCGCGCCATGCATAGTAATGAGGCGTGATGCCTGAGCTCCTAGGATTACATGGAGCATGTAAGAGTGCAGGGGGCATGTCTGAGAGCAGGGCTCTCAGAATATAAAAACTCCCGCAATGAAGAACAGCAGAAAGAAATGAAGAAACCCTTTATTTTTTGTTTTAATTCTGATTGAAACTAACCATAGGTGCGTGGGTGTGCCCAATGCACCTTAAATGGCTGAAGAGGATAACAAGGAAGATATAGACACACGAAGCAGCATAGCAATAGTCTAGTGGGCAGAACATTTGCTTTATGCGCAGGCGTTCCCTGTTTGAGTCCCACTGCAGCAGATTCCATTTTCCATGGCAAAGCATGTTATGAGTAATATTTATGTTGCATAACCCACTAAATAACATATTTTCGTGAACGGGAGTACTGCAGTAAATGCACATGTGAGGTGTCAGTGTCATAATGAATAAGGCACTAGTAAGCAGGTTTAAGCACAGATAAACAGTAGTAAACATATTTAAGCACTAGTAAGTGGGCTTAAGCCTGTTTGCGTGGCATTAAGCAATGCCTACACTGGTTAAGCAATTCTAAATCTAACTCTCTGTAAGCAGATGTAAAGGCAGGTTAGCAGTGCTTACCGTCACACAAACCCACTTACAACTGCTCAAAAGTGCATTAATCACTCTGTATCCAATGGCCTTTGTTCTGCCCATCAACAAATTAAACAGCCATGCAGGTCTCGAACCCAGGACCCTATATACCCTCGTCACAGTAGTTAAACACCAAGCCATCACAGAAGTAGAGAAGACTGTGCTATCAGCAAACAAGTCCTAACCATAGTAAAACCAAACTGCACCTGTGAAAGGAATCAGTATACAGTCATATATTTCATTACCCACTAAATAGCATAAATATGTAAACTGGAGTACAGCAGTAATCCCAGAAGTGAGATGTAATTGTAATAGAGTATTGAATTCCCCAGTAAAACACAAGGACCCCACATACACATTAATCATGGATACCAAGCAGATATATAAGATGTAATGAATAAGAAATCAATGTCAAAAAGGAAATATAATGCAAAGTCTAATGTAAGCAATGCTAAGCATTG
The DNA here is from genome assembly GCF_019279795.1 of Protopterus annectens. Lineage (NCBI taxonomy): Eukaryota > Metazoa > Chordata > Ceratodontiformes > Protopteridae > Protopterus > Protopterus annectens. The sequence continues at coordinate 1,554,627,778 of NC_056733.1, forward strand.
CACAGGCCAGCATAGGAGGTGTAAGCAATGTGAAGACCAGTTAACTAATTGTGCCCAGTGGTATACCCTTTTAAACAATGCCAACCTTAGTTAAGCAGGTTTGCCCATAGCTTAGCCTTTTCAAAACTGGTCAATCATGGAAAAGTGTGGGAAATCATCCCTACTTAAACCAAAGAGGTGGAAATACATCTCATAACTGGTTGTAGCTTCCCCTTGCAGGCACTATGGCAATAAGGGGAGAAGGTGTGAGCTTTCAGGTGCAGCGCTGGTGCATCCAGAAGTCCAAGGTCATGGCAGGACTCCTTGTCAAAGGCCATAATCAGAGACTGCTGCAGGGCCAGTAACAGGGCTCCCAATATAAGGCGGAGGCCTGGAACCATATCACCCGTGACCTCACCAGTGTCACTGGCATACCCCGAACTGGTAAGCAGGTCAGGCACCACTATGCTGACCTGAAGTGGTATGAGGGGAACCTCTTGGAGGAGTGGCTCCAAGAGGCTAGACCATCAGGGGATGTTCCAGCCATGTGTATCACCCCAGTATGTCTGTAATAATTGCCAGCTCAGGTATATCATGGATATCAGCAGAATCAAGTTGATTACCATCCAAGGATCTCGGTTTGTAAAAGCCAATGAAGTCCCAGGAACACCAAACGAAGATCACCACGATGTAAAAAATGTTAAGATTTTATTTAAGAACAACAAGCGCTTTCGCATACAGACTGTATGCTTCTTCAGGTTATAATACTTAATAAAAAATCAAATGCTTATATAACAAAAACCATCACATAATTTCCCGCTCTTTCTTCATTCAATTGATTAATTAAGCAATAATTCATTTAAACATCTGCTTGTTTAGTTAAAAAGACATTTCTTTTTAGAACTTTCATTTAAAGAACTTTATATTAAAACATATGTATATTGATGCTTTAGCTCACTTCTGAAAAATGTATGTATACTGCTCAATATAAATAAATAAATAAATACTTGTTTGAGATATGAAAACATTCCAAAAACAAAACAGAACAATGACAAACACATGAAAAACTGTGTACTCTTAAAATGCAAAAAATATATGAAAACATATCTGGTTAATGACAACTTTTGTCTGTATATATGTATAGCACTGAATATATTGAAAATGTGCAGTATATATATGAAAAAATGAATATGTGTACACTGAATATAAAAATGTATACCATGTAAAAGAAAAAATATGAATATAAATGTATTATCAAAAATATGTGCAAGTATGTATATATATAAAGATATATGTAAAAAATATATATAAATCAACCATAAATAACATATTATGATAACCAAATGATCAACTGGTATAGAATGTAACACATTCAGATCACTAAAATCTTTGAACGTATATTACATTAAAAGGTGGTATCATATCAGTCTGAAAAATATTAATATTGACTTGATAACTTCATATTAATGTGGTTGATAGAATATTCACAAACAAAACAGACTAGCTGATGTGGGAATATCAGACTTCTTTTATAGAAATGGAGAAGTTAAATTTCTTAAAGATTCAGATAATTTTTAGACTACCTCGAGGCTAGTACAGATTTTAAACTAACTGTACTATTAAGTCCTGGAGGTATGTGGGCTCTAAGTCTCAAGATCCATTCAAGTTCAATATTTTCTAAATGTATCATGGTATCCCCTCCTCTTTTTATTCGTCTAACCACTTCTATTACACGAAAGTAAAATCTATGATCATGCTTATCATTTATATGTTTTGCTAAAGCATTAGTCAAAATTACTTTCCTAATTTCATATGTGTGATTGTAAATGCGTTTCTTTAATTTCCTCGTGGTTAGACCTATGTAATATGCCTGGCATTTATCACATGTAGCCAGGTAAATAACATTAAAGGTATCACAACTGGCTTGTGCATTAAAGTAATAATCCTAGTTGAGCTCTGGTATATAAAATGTGTATCTGTTGTAATATGTTTGCACATATTACATTTGTTACAGGGTATAGTCCCTGGATGGGATGTTTTATTAATTGTGCTTCCTTTGGTATGTTTGTCATTGCACAAAAGTCTCTTTAGATTTTTGCTGTTCTTATAGCAAAAAATAGGTGTACTACCCACAATTTTCTTAATATCCTGATTAACTGTTAAAATATTCCAATTTCTTTTTATAATCTGGGTAATGTTATAATTGTCATTAGTGTATCTAGTGACAAAAGGAATATGTGTCCTAGATTCAGAACAATCAGATGAATATTGCAACAAATTATGTTCTATGTTAACTTTATCCCTTTTTATAGTTGATTTGAATCTGGATGTATATCTATCTTGATTATGTGCATCATCAATGGATGACGAAATATCCTTAATAATAATTCTATCTACTAAATTCATAGGAAATCCTCTCATCAAAAATAGATCCCTCAAATTTAGTATTTCTTGGTTCTTTTGAACCTCATTACAGCCTACAAACTCTCATATATTGGCTTTTAACTATATTAGCAAAGATGTGTCTAGGATGCATGCTACTATATTGGAGGATTGCATTCTTCCAGCATTCCTTCCTGTATATCCTAGTAGTTAAGGTAGAATCAACATTAATGGAAATGGTGGCATCCAAAAAACTGATGGATGTGTTAGAATATTCTAGGGTGAATCTCAGAAAATCAGTAGTGGATTCTAGGTATATTCAAAATTCCTGTAGAGAATCGATATCACCTCTCCATAACACAAGAATATCATCTACAAAGCGCCTGTATAGCACTATATTTTCTTGATATTTGCTGTTAAAAACATAATGATATTCCCAATTATACATAACAAGGTTAGCGTATGAATTGGCGCAGGGGGTGCCATGGCAACCCCACACTTGTTTGTACAACTTGTTGTTGAAAGAAAAAACATTATTATTAAGTACTAGGTCTAGGAAGGTACCAATGAGGGACTGGGTATCCTTATCAATGGTAGTATTTCTACACATCACTTCTCTAATGGCCTCTATGCCTTGATCATTCGGTATAACTGTGAATAAGTTCTTGACATCCATTGCTACTAAAAGCAGACATGATGTCAAGACTGTATCTAGATCAATGAGAGTTAAGTCATTTAATAATTGCTGAGTATCTCTCAATATAGTTGGGATACTTTTTACTAGGAGTCCTAATTTGGATTCTAGATAGATGGAAATATTTTCAATCAGCCATTTGTTCCCTGCAACTATTGGGCGCAATGGTGGAGGAAACTGTTGTTTATGTATTTTTGGAAGTCCCTTTATTAACGGAACTAGTGGACATTCAATAAGGCAATAATCATATAACCCCTTAGTCAACTGTCTACACATCAACAAGTCGTACAAAGTGTCATGTACCTGAAAAATTAACCTATCTAGATCTAAATCATTTAAAGTTACATACTTTTCAGTATCACTTAATAAATTGTACATCAATTCATTATAAAAAAGGGTATCCATCAAAACGAGGCCACCACCCTTGTCGGCAGGTTTAACAACCAAATCTACATCTTTCTTAAGATTCTTAAGTGCTGTTTTTTCATTATAACTTAGATTATGGTATATGTGACATTTCGTGTTAAAGCCTGTAAAATTAGAGAAATAATTATAGAATTCATGTTCACAAACTTGTACAAAACAATTAATAGTAGCTGGAATCTCAGGTATATACACACTTGGTTTCTTAAAGTAATCTATAGTCCGCTAAGCAGTCTCAGGTTTATCTTTAAACAGCAATTTCAACGACACATTTCTGGAGAACATTCGTAAGTCTATTAGCAATTCCAATAAACTGCTCGACTGTGATGGAACAAATGACAAGCCTCTATTTAAAAGGCTGGTTTCATATTCATTAAGTGATCGACTAGATAAATTAAAAAGTAAGTCAGTTAGTTCCTTTGTTTTCTCCTTACCTCCGCATTTTCTTCGGAGTACTTTCTCTTCCTTCTTTCTCTGCTGTTCAATCTGGTTCGGTTCTGTACCCGAAATTTTACAGGAAATGGTAAAAAACCTTGATTTACAATGGAGGAACTGTCCTTAGGTCTCGCACCCTTCTGCTGTATTGACTGTCTCAGCCCTTCTTGATTAGGTGGTGGTGTATTGACCGGAAAAGAAAGTTCACCTGTATGTTGGCACTCTACTTGCGTTATCTCTGTCGATGCAATGACGTTGCTGGAAGGTACTGCATTTAAAGCGGCATTGTCATTCGGAATGTGTGAAGATTGAGATATACTAATATCCGATGTCAGAGAAACAGTAGGGGGATGCCAGTTGTTGGTATTAGTAGCATTAAACTTCGGCCAGACAAAAATCTGGCCCGTTACAAAGTCATGATAATCTCTGACTAACTTCTTATGCTTAGTTTGCTGGAGTCTTTCGCTGAAAGCCATGACTTGTAGATACATTGCATCAACTTTCTTTATGTGTATTTCCCCTTTAAAATTATCACTCAAATTCTTATGTTGTTCTTCTACCTTGGCAGTCAGCTCTCGCTCTATAGGTGTAAAATAGTTAATAAGAAGATTGATGTACTGTTTGCTAAAGGTGATATTGAGCTCCTGCCATTGTTTTAATAACTGGGGATGTGAGTCACCATATGTCGGCATACATAAGATGCACATCCCTCTGGGAATCACTTTAAAATGAAGACAAGCCTCCAGATGGCGTCTTTGCCAAACTAGTTTATACAGTTTGTATCACCCCAGTATGCGTGTAATAATTGCCAGCACAGGTATATCATGGATAGGTATGGCTAAATATTCCTCTTATGTCCCCCACAGCTGCAATGGAGTGAGCCACGAACCAGGAGGGCCACATCAGTCACCTGGTGAGGTTGCGACATGAGGCAGGTCAGTAATACTCATGCATTTACTGTCATAGGAAATAAAAATAAAAGTAGTAGTAAATTAATTGATTGTATAAAACCTGTATTGTTCAAGGCAAGTACTGCATACACTAGAGGATATGGCAGGAAAAGTCTGATATTGTTTGTAAGTCAAAAAAGTGTAATAGCCTGACAAAACAGGTCTAACTGCTGGAATGCATGTTTATATCCTGGTATCGTATGGTAATGTTGATATGCAATCATGTAATAGTACTGTAGTATTAAGCACTGTTACCCACACTGTGCACCATAAATTGAATGTGTAGGAATGCCTGTATATGACAGGTGTAATCCCCAAAGGCCATTTAGTACAACTAAGCGACACATAGACAGTAAACAGGAAAAATGCAAACAACCAAATTCAAATAGCACATGCAAATGAGATGTAAACTTTTTTTTTTTTTTTTTAGCACACACAGCCACGGTCCGAATCCTGCCAGTGGTAGTAGTCTGCATAAAGAATCATACCCCACAACTGTAAAGATATGTCCAGAAAGTCTATTAAAGTGCTCCATATTTGTTGTCTGGCAACCTGTCCCCCAGGGAAATCAGTGTGATGATCCCAGACGTATAGGCAACAAACAGGAAATACAAATGACTGACACACAGCTATGAGAACAAAGCTGGCACACTAGCAACTCCCCAATACCTTATGTGACTAAGAAGCCACATATGTCCCATTTACACCTCAAATTGTCAAGCTGGGGTCAGAGTGTGAACAGTAACAGAGTGAGATGTATGTGCATAATACTAATGTGTAATTTGGAATTCTGTGTGGCACAGTCAGGTAGTGTTAACAAACATTGCTCGCACAAGTACATTGGATACAAACACTGTTCTGAGAAATGCAGACCATTATAACCTGTAGTGATACTGTTCACTGTGGTATTGTAGGGAATTGTGAGTGTTGCAGTTTCTCTGAATAATAAACTATCACTGGTCACTGTCACCCACACTGTACTACATAATATAACTGTGTAGGAAAGCATGTATATGTGTGTATCAGGTGACTAAAGGTGGAAGAGGGCAATATTCTAGATATGTCCTGGCACACCAGCATGTGGTCAATACATGGCCAGAGTCTGTGCAGAGTCGGATAGCTATGTGCAAAACATCAACCTAGAATCCGGGGGTATTTGTAGAAACAGCTAGTTAGTGTTAACAAACATTCCCTCCACAGGTATACCAGGTAAGAGATGTATACTGCAGATAAAACAGGTTCATGTGTAATGATGATGATAGCCATATCACTGTACAACTAAGGCTATAGGGTAGTGTAGTAAGACTTGTAAGGTACAGGTAACAGCACTGATTAGGAATGTAATTTGGACTACAGGAATATACTAGTTGCTAACTGACATCTTTCTCTCCCACCCCCACTATATCTCCAACAATAATCAGCATACCCACCGCAACTGGTATGTAATGACTCTGATAATGTCCAGTTGTTTGATAAATATTTTCATGGTTCCCATGCATGTGCTATATTGAATTATTCCAACATTTGGTGGCATGGTGCCATCAATGTACCTGCATGCTGTACTTATCACCACTGTGGTAACATATATGCATGTGTTCTGTTTGCTATGCAACTGTTCAGTATCTGGTGTCTGGGTTAATGGGAATATCTATCCATGCTGTTATACCTAACCCTGGAATGTGTTGACTATTACTAACCCACATATGATGATGAAATCTAAGCACTATAGCACGCTTGGGAAGGCTGGTCCCAGCGTATCCACCTGTCCCACCTCAGCTGGCCATGGTACTGGACACCAGCATGTCTGGGGCCCAACTCCGAGCCTCCCTGTCCATTGGTCCTGAACCACCTTTGGGTGTAACTGCCTCAGGTAATGGGGCTCATCCCCCCCAGGAGTGGACACAGACAGGCACCTGTCACCCATCGCCAGGTCAGGGTTGTGGTGCATAGAGAGATCGACCAGCAGTTTGGTGATCTTCTACACCAGCTCGAGGGCCACATGCCGCAATTAGAGAGTCAGCCTGACTCTGCAAATCAGCCACCAGCACAGCCACCTTTGGGGCTGTGAAAGTGCAGTGGTGATTGCCCATGGGTGGGGACCTCAGTTCCACTGTTACCACTATGGGGCTTGTGGGCTTCTGATATCCCAACACCCCTCCCCTTCAAGGTGTCTACCCTCCACATGTGTCATATACCTCCCCTGTATGCATCTTGTTTGTCTTTTCTGTTAACCTACCCAACCTACCTCCCCAAATATACCTACTACCACTCCCAACATCCCACTCTCACCTGAAAAAAAAGGGCAATCTGTTCCCACAAAAAAATCTCGCCCCATACATGCTTTGCATTTTGCACACATGTCCATTGGACACATTTAATCTGGTCTAATTGGCATCACAACTTATTATTGTTGTCCTCACCCTTCTCCCAGGGGGGTTGAGTTTCCAAATCTACCTCCAAATTCAGTGTATATGCACTGCTGTTGCTGCAGAAGAGATGGGCAGCTATGGACCTTCCCTACACCCTTCCTGAACATCCCTGGTTATTTTTCCTACTGTCTTTCCCTCTTTGTGCCCCTTTCTTCACCACTTTCCTGTCAACCCCCTTTTCTATTCTTTTAAGGAAATTAACATGGGGGTAAGTAGGAGTAAGCACTTTTAAGCAGCAGTAAGTGGGTTTAAGCCTGTTTGCATGGGGGTAAGCAATGCCTACACTGGTTAAGCAATTCAGAAGCTAACAGTATAGAAAACTGTAACCGGAAGTTAGCAGTGCTTAACTCTTCTCAAACAAGCGCAAACCAGTTCACAACGGCTTTAAAGTGCCTTAATCACTTGGTATCCAATGGCCAATGTTCTGCCCAGCAACAAAATAGGTAACCTCTGAAAGGCTCAAACCCAAGATCTTGCATACCACAGACAATGTGATTTACAACTAAGTCATGCCAGAAATGCATACCTTGGATGTTTTCAAAAACATATAATCCAGCCCAGTCATGAAACAGTACAGAGAATGTATTCCAACATTTAAATGTATGTGCATGTGTAAATGTATTAATATCTAAACAGATACAACGTATCTATATCTATATATATATATATATATATATATATATATATATATATATATAAATATATACATATATATATATACATATATATGAACATATATACATGCAAATGCCTACATTGACACATATATATGTCTACACCTATATGGCTACATATACACAACAAGTTACATATATGTAAACATATATATATATATATATATATATATATATATATATATATATATATATATATATATATATATATATATATATATATATATATATATATATATATATATATATATATATATATATACATCTATAGGTATATATGGCCAATATGGCCATACATCTGTAGATAACAATGGTAGATTAACTAAAACATATATGTCCACATGCACCGTTAATGGGGTTGAGATGCCCCAAACAATATATGTCTTGTATGAATAGATATACCCCCCTACAGCCAAACACATCCTCCCTGCAATACACTACCAAGTGTTGCAGATCCCATAACCAGGACCTGACATGACATAAGCACAAGATTTTAACAGTAATACACCCCACCTGTATGATGTCAGGTTGGTATTGGTAACATATCATGCAGAACAGTCTGGCTCCCATAGGAAATGTAAAATGTGGAAGCTATCAAAATCCCCAGGAAACATAAACACAGACACGTATATGCAGATACAGATATACACACACACACACATATATATATATATATATATATATATATATATATATATATATATATACATATACATAGATATAGATATACTTGTGACTACACATACACACGCAGAGATATGTACAGTAACGTACATATTTAGAATGTGCACACAATATGGAACAGCCACTATGCCTACAGTGACACCTTAAAAACTGGACACTGTATCGCCCACCCATACAAATGACAATTATTGCCTGCAACATATACTCACAGAGAGGTCATAGGATAAAACACCACATACAGATTTCTAGAAATGGAAAACCTTTATTTGTGTACTATTACAGTTTTATATGCCATGTCATATAGCTGTTTAGACAATGACATCCATATAAACAGAGTAATGCAACTGTGAAACAGTTATACTAATACAGTAATCTGGAAAGTTTCACAACTGTTGCTGTCCAGGCCATGCCCTTCAGATTGTACAATAGTAAAGACAGACTGGGTCACAGGATACCAAATCATCAACAATAAGAAATGCAGGTGTATATTTCAGCAGCTTCTATCTACACTCTGTACAAAATCACTAGGTGATAAAGATTTCAGTTGACCAAATGGGATGTAACTGTTATATAACAAGGCATAACTGACACCATCACAAGCACACTGACAAATGGAACAGTCTGCATGGCAGAAGGTAGTAGGCCTACATTAACCCAATGTATGTAAGTAATGTAAATATAGGTGAATTGTATGGTACTGTACATCCAGATACCTTAAGGCAGCTCACCCGTGATAACCTCACATTTTGTAACAGCCTAGGTTATTTATGTGCATCCACCCCCCCGGACTCAATAATACAGGGCCATATACCACTGTTAAATACACTTGCCTCTGGAGTGCATAAGGGCACACATGTATTGTGTAGGTGAAGCTCACACATATATGGCCCCAGCCCCACCATATGTGTGGGGGATACAATAGCAGTGGACTGATGGCAGCAATGGCAGCATAATATACTCACAGTCCACTACAGAACAACCCCTGACAGCATCCCATATGTGCAAAGCTTAGTATGTAGGTGGAGGACAGAGGCTGGAACACAGGCCCATATGTAGAAAACTGTTGCCCTCCACTAAGCAAGTCACTGGTGTTACAGGATAGCCTGCAACATACCCTTAGTCACAGAATTGAGGTTAGAAACATAAATGGATGTAGCCATGTATGGATAGCACTTAGCACAATCACTGCCAGTGAAATGTCTGACACAGGACCTGAGTGGTGGACAGACAAAACATGATAGGCACACCTCTGGCCACCAAGAGGATAGGCCCACAGTTGAGAGCTATGCAGACAGTCTGCATTCAAGGTAAACACTCTGTCTGTAGTTTTGGAACCTCCTACAAATATGTAGCTGCTCTGAGTGTGTCAGTTCTCCTGTAAGAGGTATTGCTACCTGCTGTCTGTAACACTGATGCCCACACACAGGAAGGATGTCCATCACACAGGAATGGTAAAGAAAGAGAGAGAAAGAATGAGAGAGAGAGAGAGAGAAAAGAAAGACAACATCTATTCAAAATAAAAGCCTAAGTGAAAGGCATTTAGCCAGCTGTCATTCAACAAGACATCATTCCCACAACAGGTATGTGAAGTATATATACATGTAATAGAATGTAGTACCTGGTCCATCATAATGGGACTGATGATGTGGAATGACTTATATGTGCCATCAGGTGTTGTTGTGATGATGTTCAACTGAACAACTGCTATGGACAGTAGTGTCTGTCCCTTTGGGTATTGAGCTATAGCAGTCAACTGTCTAGGTCAGCATTGGCAGACAAGATGTAAGACATCATAGTGTGTGTTGTGTAATGAGAAGTATGTATATTATGTGGCCAATAGCTTGTGTTGGAAGTAATGCCATTATGATGGACATGTGGGATACATGGCCCACCACAGACAGGATACTCAGGTTAATCTGTAATGTAGCATGCTGGAATGCCATAGGTGTGTTAATAGAGTTACCTGCAATCGGGTCCTACATATACCTCCCCTAATGTCAGGCCGTGAACATATGTGGCACCTGTCTGTGGTGTAGCAAGACAGAACAGTGCAGCTGTGTAGGAAGGTGTTGTGAGATTGTGGAGCTGATGTCTGAATATACCCCACATATAGGTATGCATATGTTTACATATGTCACATATATAATATATAAAGATATATATGTATATCAGCATGTATATCCAGAAATATACATATGCTCATGTGTAGACATATATATGTGCACATATATACAGCATCACATATATCTACACATATATAGATATATACCTATATGCACATGTATATATATATATATATATATATATATATATATATATATGTATGTATATATATATATATATATATATATATATATATATATATATATATATATATATATATATATATATATATATATATATATATATATATATATATATATATATATATATATATATATATATATATATATATATATATATATATATATATATATATATACACACACACACACACACACACACACACACACGCATACACACACACACACACACACACACACACACACATGCACAAAAAACATGTCCCCTATATTACTATCACAGTGATGAGTGCTATATGTGAGGCACCAGCACACATAGCAATGCACACAGATATGTACAGCTGGCAGTGTGTACACCATGGACAGGTATGCCACATGTTAGTCCCTTGTTGGAACCACATTGCTCCCATATGTGAAGTATGCAATGGGAGTATGGGGAAATATGGCAGGTACACATGTGGAGGTGGTCAGGATTGGTAGATATAGAGGACAGTCTACAGGGGTGGTATGTGACACATGGTGGGTAAACACTTTGGATGGTGTGTGTGGTCTGTGATGTGGATGCCCCACTGCTACTCACAACAGCAGTCCACGTCCTGAAGGTGCCTGGTCTAGACGCTGAGCAGGAGGAGCATGTTGGCCCTGTGAATGTGTACTGGGTGCCTCAGACTGATGTAGCAAATCCCTCATGTGTCTGTGTAGCCTGGTATGGAACAGACCCTAGACCTGAGCTCAGGGTACAGGAACATGTCTGTGTGTGCCCTGGGGGGGGCAATATCCCCTGGGTGGTTCCACCTGATGGTATTGCTATAACAGTACATGAGGAGGCCCCAGGTTTGGACACACATGTGATGTGGCCAGGTATCATGGGCAGATGGGTTTGGAGAGGTGGATCCACTGGCCAATAGAACATATACATGTTATTCTGTCACTGTTATAGAACATATGTTGGTAGTAATAGTCTACACAATCCCGGTTCATGTCCAACAGCATGCATAGATATCCCCAATAACACAGAATGTCAGATGTGCAGCAATCTCAGAGCAGCCATACCACTGGCATATATGGAACCACAGTGGCCCTGACAATGACATACAGGTTAATAGTCTGTAACAGACCAACAATGATAGTGTCCACACAGGGGACATAGCTATAATCACATAGCAGAAGGTGTGGTACAATATAATATCAGTCCAAATGGTAGGTAAGCTGTAGCCATACATAATGAGTTGTGTGTACAGTTTGTTGAAGCTGATATGGTGGGGGGGGGTGACAGAGATGTGTATTACAAACTGTGGTAACCTTGCCATATGAGTTGCTCAGACCTGTTTCCATCTTTATGTCTTTCAGCCAAGATGGCACATGCATGGTTGCCCACCTTTTCCCATGCGGAAAATGAAGTGTTGATAGCACACATGATACAACACTATTCAGTGCTGTTTGGGAGGGCTGCACATGAGCAACAGGAGCGGACTGCCCTGTAGAATGACCTAGTCCACAGGGTCAATGATATTGGACTGCAAAACAGCAGTTATGAGCAAGTCCGGCATCATTGTACTGACCTGCTTCGCAATGCCCGTCGGCATGCTGCTGCAATCCAGGGGATCACCTCACCACAGGGGGGGGGCATGCCATCCACCCCCGACACATGTGGAGATGCTCCTGGCCAGCCTCGTGGCACCTGCCCATCCAGAGAGCCAACAACCACTGGACTCCTTTGTGGAGATGGGTGTTACCCACATACTGGCCAAGGAGTGTACAGGTAAGGACACGGGGCACATCAGTAGACCACTGTTGTGTATACATCCTCATTGGTACAGGTAGATCATGCATATCTGACATGTCATAGATATATTGTGTTGCTGCATAGTAGTGATAAACAGATGTCCAGATGTGATAGTATCATGGGAATGTGCCATTGATGTATGGTAATACTGCACCCACCCTGTAGCACTGCCACAGGTGTGGCCACATACATTGCATCTCTCACCCTCTTATGTAGGTCCCTTTGGGATACCACCAAGGCAGCAGCCTGTTGCTGGTGAGTATGTTTTATGTAGATGCTTGCCAACACACCGGGCATGTATTGGTGATGGTATATTCCATGCACACATATAACGCACCTAACCTAAATGCATGCTGTACATGTGCATGTATTGTTGCTGTGAAATACACGGTTTTACAGGGGTGACCATGATGGGGTATGGGAAGGGTATGTCAGACACCTGCATGACAACTAACAATCTGTCATTGCGGAATGCGTCCACAAGGAGTAACATACTGGTGGTAGACATGGCCTACAGTAGTGACATGTTCGGAACAACATCCATATACAATGGAACACCAGTGTATATACCTGTAAGATACTGGCAACTGCTGCAGAGATACACTATGGCATAAGGCATTACAGTAGTCCACATTATCAGATGGGTCTAGGCTGCAACATGTGGTGTTCAGTGTATGGGATACTGCAAAGTGACACACATGTGTAGGGCTTACTTGTCATGCATCTGCATAAAAGCTGAAGGGGGAGTCTCAGCATGACACACCAGTGCACTGCAGCAGGGATCCTAAGGATGGTAGGAATGGCTCTATCTGCACATAGTCAGGTTCAGGACCTTTGGCAGCCATAAGCCTACCCGCACAGCAATAGTGACGGCAGTGTGTGAACACCATGGGATGTGCACATGAGTAGACCTTGCAATCATGCAGAATAGGGTGACATGTGTAGGGCAGACTGAATATACACTGGCAAATGCAGATGGCCCATGCTGGTATACCCCTGCCAGGAGCAGTGACTGCTGTAGTACACACAACAGGAGGTGCGATAAACCGTCATGATGAGGGTGTGCACACATATGCCCACATGGTGTGTATGCATTGTGGTCAGCAGCCGCGCACTTAACGCAATCTGCAGACACTGCATGTGAAAATACAGGACATATGTCACATATTGGACTCATGTACTGCTAAGATATGCAGTGAGTTGGTTCCTTGGCAGATGAAAGATATGTGTGTGTAAAATCAATATGTGTGCACACCCCCTATTGCCATGGTATGCCGTGATGGTTGGCAGTGTAAGAGTATTGCAGTGGTCATACATGGTCTGTTGATGTTGACAGCTGTAAATCAGGCATCAGGCATTCACCAATGACAACTGTCCACATATCATCCCATGTATGTCTTGCTGAAAAACATAGGGCTGTGAGAATTAAAGCTGACATAACTGACACAGTACTACACATTCCGCAATGGGTTGTGCACCTGTGAGTTGTGGTGCACAGTACATGGCAGGGTGCAGAACAGGTGCACAGAAATACTGTGTACATGAGTGCAGTGGTATCCAGAGGAAGGGGCATCATCTAGTGACACAGCACATGCATCACACACATGTATACTGTTGCTAGCATGGATTGACTATAGCTGAACTGCATGCTGTTCTGTACCATATGTTCTGCATGTTGGCAGATGGGTAATAGGAGGACTGTGTGTTCTATCATTGTGCAACCTCACCTGTATGTGTGTGTGTGTGTGTGTGTGTGTGTGTGTGTGTGTGTGTGTGTGTGTGTGTGTGTGTGTGTGTTCATTCTGGCATCCGGGCGGTTAGTTAGTTTGACTGCAGGCTCACTCTGGTGAAGTGGAGGAAGGTAGATGCATGTAGGATGCGTGTGTGCATGTGTGTGTTTGTGTGTGTGGCCATGTATGCACGTGTGATTGTGGGGTGCTCATACGGCTGTACCTCTCTTTGGGACCATACAGTACATGGACATTGACTGCCACATTACACACCAGGAATACCTGTCATGTGTGTAATCACAGGACAGCAAATAGTATAATATGGTCTGTAGCAGTGAACAAGCACCCAGAGGGAAGGTAGACACCAGGTATACCCTTAATATCGCAGTCAGCAAAGAGGTCATCTATAACCCATTTATGTAGCTCTACAGATGCATTGGGGAAGTACTAGTCAACACCAGGTAGTGTATCCAAATATTACAGTTGACACATGATAGGCTGAAGGAGCAGCATATCTGGCATGTACTGAGCATTACATACACATGACACACCAGTGCGAGATATTATGGATACAACATAGTAGCCCACACATATATTGACCATGCACATCATTTCTGGGCATACAGATGGTGCATACCAAATGACAGCAGTGAGGCCATGTAAATCCACTACATACAGGTCAGGCAGGCAAAGTAGCAACAGGCCTTGTGTTATGGCCACATGTGTGGGCATTTAGAGGACTGTGATGTTAATGAGTGGTATCAATGTGTGTATGTTAACAAGAGTGATGCAGGATGGGGTAACACATGGATATATATGTGGGGCTGTCTGTAAAGCCATAGACAGGTATGTATTACAGAGGTTTGTGTGTGTGTGTGTGTGTGTGTGTGTGTGTGTGTGTGTGTGTGTGTGTGTGTGTGTGTGTGTGTATACTGTTAGGAAATACTGTACAGGTTTTAAAGTGCATTTATTGTTTTCCCCCACAGGTGGTGAGGTGGGACAGGGTCCCTCCGGCATGCAATCTGATGTTGGTGTCCGTACAGACACCGAAGATGATGATAGTACTGTTGAGGCACAGGTGAGGTTGTCAGGGGCCAACACTGCACCAACATTTAACATCCCCCTTTTAGCCACCCCATCCCCGCACACAGTTTCAGTGCCTACACATGCCCCATCACCAGTGGCCATAGCGGAGGAACAGCTGGCATTTGGTGACAATGCACAGGGAAGTGTGGTAACTATGCCTACTATGTGCGGTCACAGCAGGCATAACCAGATGGGCAGCATGGCAACACATTGGCGGATGTCCCAGGGTGCTCATGGTAGGGCTGCGGGACATCCTGCCCCTGGCATAGGCAACATAGCTGGTACCAGCAGACACATGTTTCAGGCTGTAATGGAGGTGCAGGCACATAGTGAACATTCACCAGACAGGGCCTGAGTCTGCAGAGGACTGCTCTCGTATCTGTAAGTGGCAACCTCCTTGAACTGTTGTGTGCCATCCATGCTTATAACAAGCACACAGATAGACGGCATGATGAGATGATGGCCCTCATTGGCCATTGTGTTTCCGTGCTTCAACATATGGTGGGGTCATCGGCCATGGTGTGTCCGTGCTTCAACATGTGGTGGGGATGTGGTGACGCCCGCATTGACATGGGCAAGCAACACCAACAGCTGGCAGTCAACGTGGATGTGCTAGTACACCAAGGGGCTCCCGTAGTGGCAGTAGCAGCCCCAGCAGTGCAGGGGATGAGCTGTCCACACCACACCACACCACAGCAGACCACTTGCACATGGTCCTGGCCAATCACAGGAGGGACATGGTACCAGTAGACAAATGTCATCAGCAGGTGAGAATAGCACATCAAGGCCTGTACCTGGACATGCAAGCAGAACCCCTGGCAGGCATGGTCCACATGTCCATGGCCAGAGGCAGGGAACTGCACACCCAGCCAGGTATGGTCTGCAGCTGTGCATAAACACCTGTGAAGGGCAGCGACATAGCAGAACTGTGTGCATGCATACTCACATACTATGCAAACACATCTAGGGCAACCCCATACCTACAAACACCACATCACCTTGCCCAGCTCCCCACAATACACCCCTCACCCACACACCTGGTGTCAAATGTATGGCCCACCCATGGCCTCTGGCAAACCAGCACCACACCTTGTGCATATGATGATACCTGTGCCCCATCCCTGTTATCCATACCATCAATGCAGGAACAGGCTGATATGGTTCTGATGCACATGGTGACTGTACAACAGTGTACCACAGTACTGCAGTTTAACATGTTGTAAGGAGTAGAGTGTGAAACATATTTGCAGGTAGTGTAGCCATCCAGCAATGATGCCTTATAGCTGTTAGTAACACTGGTTGGTTGCAGTCTCTATAATGTTATCCATATTTGTTGTAGGTGTAAATGTGTCAGCATTAAGATGCCCTGTGCATATAATAATACCTGTGCCCCATCCCTGTCATCCATACCATCAATGCAGGGACAGGCTGATATGGTTCTGATGCACACGGTGACTGTACAACAGTGTACCACAGTACTGCAGTACAATATGTTGTAGGGAGTAGAGTGCGAGGCATATTCGGCATGTAGTGTAGCCATCCAGCAATGATGCCTTATAGCTGTTAGTAACACTCGCAGGTTGTGGTCTCTATAATGTTATCCATTTTTGTTGTAGGTCTAAATATGTCATCCAAATGCAGTATAGCAGTACTTACAGTCTGTAGTCAGGTCAGGCACATCCCCCTTCCTGTGTGTTGCCCTGTTTCCACAGTGTATGGTGTTAGAGGTAAATCCCCAATCCACATGAGATGCTGTTTGCCAAAGAATAGATCGAGTTCCTGCTCACAGTGAATGAAAAGGCCCAACACCAACATTATGTTCCTAGATATTGGAGTGTGTTTCCATGCAATAGGCTATGGAAATGTTACCACAGCTGCTCCACATGCAATCAGCTAGAGGAGGGCTGCAATTTGTGCAGATACCATCAGCTGATCATGAGCATCACTTAAAATACACATGCTGCTGCCTAAGCAAAGCAGGTGTAGGTCTCCACATCCACCAGAGAGGGAGTGAGAGAGGCAGACAGAGGCAAAGACAAGTCAGGGAGGAGTAGGAGAGTAAAACTTAAGCATGTTTGCATCACACACCAACCAGCACAGGGTATCAAACCCCTGATGACTACGTAGTGCTATCATATTTATATTCAGTTATTGGATGCGCCACATAAGTTACATGCCGTGGAGCCCTCAGAACGTATGTGTGATGGTGAGTGACATCTGCAACAGGGATATGGTAGCTATACGGTAGGTATAGTACACAAGCCTGTCCGCATGAACAGGTGTCAGCGTCAACACACACACATTCACACAGGGATGCACACACATTGACACACTTGGCAGGGCCAGGAATACAACTCATTTCTAGTGAGATTGCCACAATACATTACTGTGCAGGTATCACATGCACCATAGGGGTCATATGGAGGTTATATGGGCAAAGGGTATGGGGAGGTGTCTGACATCAGACAGCATACTTCAGTATGCCAGTGGATATTGTAGTGATTGTGAATGTGAAGATACGCATCATACAACACACACACACACACACACACACACACACACACACACACACAAACACACGGTGCCAGTACTGGCATGTATGGGGGCATTTATTTATGGCTGCGTAGTGGGCAACTGTGCCAGACAGCTATACAAGGGTAGGGGATGGGTACCTTGGCATCAGGCCACATGACAATGGTCTGCATTGTGGCTCAAGGGTGTAGTTTCTGGATTTGCCCACACAGGTGGGTATTGCATTCACCATCCAGTCACCTGGGTGAGTATTGCATGTGGCCAGTACTGTGCATTGTTTGCCGTGTATGTGTTCCTTAGTCCATGACATGGACAGTGTCTGTGATGTATACACCTCCCACATATATGTACAGTGACATGTGGAACTGTACCTGGGATGTCTGGCCCACGTTGTGTACACATATTATCACCAGATGTGCCAGTTGTGGCCTCATGTGGTGGGAACTGGTAATGGGCAGCAGGTTTACCCTGCACCTACATTGATAGCATGCTAACAGCATTCCCTGGTGTCAATGGCATCTATCCATACAGGGCATGTTTTCAGGCATGGTATGTGATTTGTGAGTCGCATTTGATGGCAACACATGTGTTGCAGGTGTCCAGTGGGGAACATGGGGAAGGTGCACTCTCTGCATGTACATGCTTATTGGACAGATGGACAGGGTGCCATGCCCGCTGTAGGCCACTGCAATCATGCCATAGTTACTATCAGTGGGCGATATGCAGTGTACTACCAACACAGCAGCTGTTGCCTAGGCAAGTGTATGTGTGTGTGTGTGTGTGTGTGTGTGTGTGTGTGTGTGTGTGTGTGTGTGTGTGTGTGTGTGTGTGTGTGTGTGTGTGTGTGTGTGTGTTTATGAGATATGGGTTGAGAGTGTTCTCTGGGTAATACTAGGGTTGCTAACTTTGTTTGCCTGGCATTGGTGTCACATGTATGGGTATGGATTTGCACCCCAGCATCTCGGCTATTTCACATCTGTTATCCCTGTATGTTGGACATTGTGATATATACCAGGGCCACCATATAAAAAAATTAGCAAAACCTGCTCCACATTGGGCCCAGTTATTACACACACACACCCACCTCCATACAGGATACGAGTTACAAACACACACACACACACACACACACACACACACACACACACACACACACACACACACCTGTTATGTCTGGGATTAGAACTCCTACCTAACTAGTTTATTACACTACAGCACTACGCAGTTATAGTACTCGCCATGGAGATTACTGGAGTACTACTTTCCCAAAGATGTATATCACATTGGATGACACCAGCAGGATTGCCAAAGTAGGGCATTCAAATTGCAGTGAGTGTAGCTAGGCTAAAATGCATTGCTCCCTACCCAGACATGAAACATGCACAAAACATCCACAACCGACATGTGTGGGTTCAGAACCCTCTATATCACACCACAGCATGAAGCTGCCATAGGATGCACCACGGGGATTACTGGGGAACTCCTTCCCCAAAGGTATATTTCACACTGGATGACATCAGCAGGATTGCCTAAGTAGGGCACTCGAATTGTACTGAGTGTGGCTAGGCTAAAATGCATTGCTCTCTACACAGACACTGAAACATATACAAAACATACACATCCGACATGTGGGTGTAGAACCCCTAACAGAGATCTATATCACACTACAGCATGAAGCTGTTATAGGATGCACGACTGGGATTACTGGAGAACACCTTCCTCAAAGGTGTATTTCGCATTGAATGACATTAGCAGGATTGCTAAAGTAGGGCATTTGAAATGTATTGAGTGTGATTAGCCTAAAATGCATTGCTCCCTATACAGACATTGAAACACACACAAAACATCTAGAACTGCCATGGGTGGGAATAGAATCCCACCAGAGTTCTATATCACACTACAGCAGTACACAGCTATGGCACTTGCTATGGAGATTACTGGGCTACATCCTTCCCAGAGGTGTATTTCTAGGTGAATTGACATCAGCAGCCTTACCAAAGTAGGGCATTTGAAGTGTATGGAGTGTGACTACCCTAAAAAGCATTGCTCTCTACACAGAGTCAGACAGACACACACACACACACACACACACACACACACACACACACACACACACACACACACACTTGCCAAGTCTGGGATTAGAACTCCTACCTAACTAATGTATAATACTACAGCAGCACACAGTTATAGGATGCACTATGGAGATTACTGGCTACAACTTTCCCAGAGGTGTATTTCTAGGTGGATGACATCAACAGCCTTGCCAATGTAGAGCATTTGAATTGTAGGGAGTGAGACAACCCTAAAAAACATTGCTCTCTACACAGACAGACACACATACAGACAATTGCCAAGACTGGGATTAGAACACCTACCTATTTTATCACACTACAGCAGTACGCAGTCACGACATGTGCTATGGAGATTACTGGGCTACAACCTTCCCTGACATGTATTTCTAGGTGGATGACAAGAGCAGCCTTACCAATGTAGAGCATTTCAATTGTAGGGAGTGTGACTACCCTAAGAAGCATTGCTCTCTACACAGAGACTGACAGACACACTCACAAGCACACACATACACACTCACACATGCACACATGCACACACACACACACACATACACACACACACACAGTTGCCATGTCTGGGATTGGAACTCCTACCTAACTATTTTATCACACTACAGCAGTATGCAGTTATGAGACATGCCACAGAGATTACTGGGCTACAACTCTCCCAAATGTGTATTTCACAGTGGATGACCTCAGCAGGCTTGTCATAGTAGGGCTATGGGGAGTGGAGTGTGTGTACATGGGCCATAACCCATTCATCTAGAGTTTGACATGCCACATGCGGGCACACACAGGGTCATATTTCACAAGTATGTGTATACAACTGTTAGATGACTGTACAGTCATGTTGCACAGCTAGCACATGCACCGTATAGTGTATAATGCTGACAGATACCAGTGGCTAGTATCTGCAGTGAGTGACATCTGAACCTCATGTGGTTGTGGCACTTTGGCTGTGTGCTGGGTGGGACAGGCATGGATGGCTCCTTGTCACAGTCACCGTCTTCCATACATCTATGTATGTCTACCTTTGGATTATTATAGTGTGTGGCCCTTACATATATGTCTGTATTCCTATCCACTGTGTGTGCAAGGCATGAGTGGTGAATACAGAGCAGTGTCTGCACTAACATCTGCGACTGCCAGATATGTCTGGCCCACTGATGTTTGCAGACATGGCCTTTATATGTTTAAGTGTGTGAGCATGCCCAGTATGACCTTTCAGTATGTTGTTGACTGACATTGCCTTCATTTTTCTAAGTGTGTGAGCATGCACAGTATGCATGTCTGTACTGAATGTGTGGATAAAGTCCAGGTAGTTTGTACTGCAGATCTGACCTTTGTGTTGTACACCTACAGGTAGCATGCTGTTTCTGCTGGGTATCCATCAATCATTTGGCATTGACTGTTACTACATTTCTACATAGTATGGGGGGGCACATCTGACTATTTCTACATATCTACACAGGATTGGGGGGCACACCTGACTGTTATTACATTACTACGTAGGATGGGGGGCACACCTGACAATTGTACACATTTGCTATGACTGTACTGGTATGTTAGGTATTCCATTTAATTCTGTATTCTTACCTATCATGCTGACTAAAGGCATACCAGTGTACTACAGATCTTAGCTTTGGTTGCCTTACATATAAGTGTCTGACTTCCTACCATTCAGAACTAACATCCCACTGCCTGACCTGCTGTAGTCTGTCTGTGTAGGCTTGGGGGGGTGTTGCCCATAGCCATCATTCAGAGGCCATAGCACAGGCTCTGTTTGGGTTTATCTATACCTGTCCAGCTGGCTGAGACTGTTGTTGGGTATGTGGACTTCTCTGACTGGCATGTGTGAGTCATATGGACACACATGTCACCCAGCACATTTCCTGCAGTGGATTTTGTCATCTTGTCTAGTAGTGGCTACTATGGTGACTCCAGTATGTGTTACAGATGTCATAGTGCCACTATGGGTGTCTACTTTCTGCTGCCATAACATTCAGCCACCCAATTCCTTTGCTCACATTCATACCATAGATACAGGTAACAACACATTCTACTTCATTTGGCAATTGGTAGTTGACTGACTTACCTTGTGGGTTTGCCAGAATTGCAGATGCTGCTGTGAGGCTGCCTGTGTTGGATGCACATAGTACACTCTCTATACATGGTTGAGCACAGGTAGTGTCATGTTTGGCATCGCTTTTACTGTATGTGCGAGTCAGAGAGAGGTGTCATTCCCTGGGTCCCTACTGTGTCAGTGTATGTGCTATGCATTGTCTCTTTGCCGCTGCTTTGGCATACTGGGCACACCTCCATCTATCTACTTGGACAGGCTCAGATTATTCCTCCTCTGAGTCACTCTGTGCCTGTGCAAGCCTTGGCATTGGTGGGGGGGCTGTGTGGCCCTGCCCCATGCTCTTTCTGCTGCAGCTGTTTCCACAGGATCATATTGTGTAGCATGGCACATACCATAACAATTTGGGTACATGTAGCTGGTGAGTACTGCAAGGCTTCACTGGATGTGTCCAGACACTGGAACCGTGACCTGAGCATCCCAAACACATGCTCTATTATAAGTCTGGTCTGTGCATGTGCCTCATTATGGCATTCTTGTTCAGGAATGTGTGCATTTCTGATGGGTGTCATCAGCCATGGCTCCAGTGTGTAACCAGCATCCCCCACTAGGTGACCGTAGGGGATGTCCCCACTGGCAAATCTCTGGTACAGCTGCTTCAGATGCCAATTGTGGGAATCATGATAATTTCCAGGGCAGCCAGCGCACACATTTATTATAATGCCCTGGGCATCACAGATGACCTGGCAGTTGATGGAGGTGATGTCCCTGCAGTTGACATAGACCCTACCCCGATCAGCAGGTGGTGCTTTGATGTGTATGTGTGTGCAGTCTATAGCACCCACTACCTCAGGGTATTCTGCTTTTTGGTGGAAGAGACGCATATTGCTGGCCAACACCTCACGGGTGTTGAGGAAATATTTGTTCTCACTAGCATGTGCTGACATGGCATCCAGGAACTGGTGGAATACTCTGGATGCTGATGCCTGTAAGATCCCCATGATATCCCCAGTTGAGCTTTGAGAGGTACCTGTGTCTAATATTTCTAGGCCTACACATACCGTAGAATCCACTGGGATGGGCTCCCCTTGGTCAGTTTGGTGTGTCAGGCATGGCCAGCACAGCTCAACAATTTGCTGTAGGAGGTCCTTGTCCACCCCATAGCACTCCACTATCTCCAGCTCATGTAGCCCCTGTTAGGTTAACCTGGGTCTGTACACTCTTCTCCGTCTTCTCACTGTGGGTTGATCAGCAGCATTGACATCCTCAACACCCTCAGCCTCTTGCACATGTTGTTTTATGTTGCCTATTGTAGCCCCTCTCATTTTGTAGGTTTGTTTATTAATATTTCCCCGCTTGTATACACTGGTGGTGTAGAATGTGGGAAAAACCATAGGAGAATGTGTCTGCATAGTTTATAGTAGTGTTCTGGGCTGGGCTGGTCTGCTGCCTGTGTAATTAGCTGATTCTGATACATTTCACCTGCCAGCTATGCTAGTTCTCCTTGATTACCTTGCTACTGCTGTTTTCCCTTACCTTTGCCTTCCTGTTTAAGCCTGGGGGTGCACCGCATAAACAGACTGCTCAAATATGCACAGTGCTGCTGTTTCCTGGTTTAACTTTTTTTTCTTCCATTAAAACCCGGTGCATGGCATGCACACCTGCTTAGGCAATGTAAAGAGTACTAGGCAGATTCAGACACACCTCTAGCTTAGCTGTGCTAAGCTAGGAGCAAACCTGAGCCACAGGGCTCCAATCCACTTAAAGTATACCTGACACACACCCCATGATGTCACCTAACTCCTAGGCTTGCATCAAGCTATTCGTACTCTTACACTGTTGCGACCTGACTAGCATGCTGGAGAAAATTGGGATTCACATTCATTCCCCTCATTTGCATAGGATTGCCTGCTAATGTTTAGTTATATGTCTCGCACTGAGCCTCCCCCCTTAGCAACCACTACTCACTGCCCATGTTGTCTTCTGCCTGCCATTGACTTGCATGGCAGAATAATGATTTTAGTTAGAATGCTTAATTTATGTTTATTTTGTTATTTTCCCTCGATCCTATTTGCTCGCCGCTGCCCTACACTTAAATAGCCGAGATCGGCTTAAAAAAATAAACTTTGATATTTTTATTTTTTTGGCTGTTTGCAATGCCAATGGCCTTATACTTGGCCACTGGAATGCTTCCTAACTGATATGCAGCCTTTATTTGGAGCTGTCACAGCTCCGTTTTGGGTTTTGCAAAAATGTACTCGGTTACTAACCAAGTACATTTATGCAGATTGCACTAGTCCTGCATGGCCGGTTGCATGCTTCCTGGATTGCAAATTCACCTCATTTGCATGAATTTCTCCTGCAAATGGGTTGATTTGCATATACAGGGGCTTAGTCCATGCAGGACTAGTGCAGATGCACTCGTGCACACCCCTGCAGGCTGTTCCTGGATCGCACAGCAGACATATTGCCTGCTGGCACTCCTGCACTCATCTTGCATGCCATGCATGGCATAGAGAATTCACATGTGTGTGTGTGTGTGTATCTAGTTAGTTTGATTGTTCTTTATGAATTCACTTTGGACTAACTGTAGTGTGGTTTTACATTAAGGCCTGGGATTGCTTGTTCCAATGTCAGTAGATGTCGGCCTGGTCTGTCTGAGTTGGGGATCACACAGGAAGACTTTAAGAGAGTTGCTTAATTGGTCAGAGAGTTGCTTGTTTTGCTTGACTAGTTTTATCGGCATCTATAAGTTTGGTGTGTTTTCAAAGCTCTTGGCTAATTTCCACAGAGTTCCCAAACACTTGCCTTGTATCCAGTGCCATCCTAGCACAGATAAGTCTATACTCATAAAGCAACCAAGCTAACCAGCAGTAAACTCCTCTGGATGCATGTGTGAGAAATGTAGTTACATGATGTTGCTGGAGGCAAGATTCTCACAAACAAACACTTATAATAACCAACATGTGGATAGTATTGTGTTGTTTTAATATGAAAATGTGGAACTTTTCTTCCCAGACCTCTGCTGAAAAGTTTTTTTTCTCAGTTGGATTATCCCAGTCAACAAATCAAAATAAATAAATAAACAAATAAATAAATAAATTAAACACATATTTTTGTATTTTTATAAGATATTTAAAAGTACTGCTGCTTTATTATTGAATTAGTTATTGTATTTTCTTACCCCTTATCATTGTCAAGTGCCATTATTTTTCACTGACCTTGCTGCTCGTTTCTGCCCATTGTAGGCATCTTAAAAGTGTGTGCTTCTGGCTAGTTTGTTTGAATGTCCTGCTTGAATATTCTGTGGACTAACTGTAATATGATTTTTTCATTAAGAAGGCATGGAACTGCATTTAAAATAGTCTGGTGTGTCTGAGCTGGGAATCACTTAAGAAAGCTTTAAGTGAGACTGTTTGATTGGTCAGATGTATGTTTGCTTTGCTTAGTCAGTTTTCTCTACCTCTGTAAATTTGGCACATTTGAGTGATGTTCATTGTTCAGTGGTGGTAACAATGCCCTGTATATACAAAGGCACATAGAATTGAAAATTTCCATACAAAATTACCCCTGGAATTTCCAGAGTACTTAGTTATGCAAATAGCATTGAGTTTGAGCACTAAGGAGCACATCCAACTGAGTTTGGTCTTAGAGAGCACTGATTGTTGTCTATACTCTTACAGAAACCAATCAAGCCAGCTGTAAACCCTCTTGTATCCCCCACCCCCATAGAACAAGAAATAAGGATCCCTAGTCATGGGCATGCACTTACCTGCTTTCTCTGCAGCCAGCCTAATGGACATGGCCATCCTGAGGTAATGTAGCAATTATCTCGTGTTTATTGACAGCTACTTAATTCTTAAACAAATTGATACGTGTGTGAGAGATGTAGTTACACAATGTCATTGGACATAAGGGTCTGACATGCAGGCACTTATAATAACCAACAGGTTGTCAGTAACAGACATACCACATAGGATCATAGGATCATAAGAGGTTACTAGCCTAATGTTCCTTGGGGCCCTTACAAGTGTAACCAAGAGTTTATCCCCAAAAAGAAACCTCAGTCAGCACCCGTCAACCCTGTCAGCAAGGGACACAGGTGGAATCCCTGGGACACATTTGTGGTTTCCCATCCACTCATCAAGGTTGCACTTGAAGAGGGTTAGCAAGGAGCTTTGTTTGACATATATGGGAAGTCTATTCCAGAGATGGACAGCCTCTGGGAGACAAACCTGTCTCTCCAGCAGATTTTGTTGATGTTGCTTATTAGATTCAGGCCTTTTGACTGGGTAATGTGTGAGGAGTTAGACTTATGTATGTGGAGCATCTCTAGTAGGGCATGGTCTGAGATGGCCTTGTAGGTGAGACACAGATCACCCCTGAGCAATCTGTATGATACAGAATAGTGATAGTGATTTGAGCTTGTCCACATAGGACAGGTGTTGGAGGCCATGGATTCTCTTTGTGAGGTATTTCAGTGGCCTTTCCAATTAGTGGAGATGTTTGGTGAACTACATACCAAATGGGGCATTATACTCAATTACTGGTCTAATGAGGGAGGAGTATGGAGCTGTAATAACCTTATTTTTTCAGGATGAAATCCCTTTACTTATGAGATGAACAAAGTAAAAGACTTTTCTGACTACTGCTGCTACATGATGGCCAAATGTGAGATTGTTATCAACCTAAGTGTCCAGGTCTCTCACCACAAGTTGTGGGCTTGGGGGGTTGCTGTTGATGTAGTAATCAGTAGGGACTGTGTTTTTCCCAAATGGTATGATGATGCATTTTTTGTGTTTAGCTTGAGTCCATGACTTTGGCACCAGTCATTAGTTGCTATTAGACCATCATGCATTATGTTTACAGCATTTGGGGAGTCAATTACAGCACCCAACTTACAGTTGCCCACAAATTTGGTGAGCCTCAGGCCTTTTGTCTTTGCCTGTACCTCTAAGAAGTAAATGCCAAATGACAAACAGTAGGGGTCCCAGGACAGATCCCTGTGGAACTTCACTAGTGACAAGTCTGCTATTAGAGGTGGAGGTGCTTATTTTGACTTTGAGGGTCCTGTCGGTGAGACAGTTGGTCAGCCACCTGTTGAGATAGGGATTTACACCAGGTTGTGCTAGCTTTTCGATGATGGCCGAGTGTGACAAAGACATTGACCAAGTTAAGGTAAGCCGGATGCACTGACTTTTCTCATTCAGGTCCTTGGTGACAGTTTCAAAGAAGTCAACCAGGTTCAGCAGGCAATATCGGCCCTTGACGAATCCGACCTGGATTGGGTCAAGTGCTTGGAGATTGCCTATGTCCTTGTTTATGAGATCCATAATAATACACTCCATGGCTTTGCAGATCAGACTTGTCAAGCTAATGGGGCAATAGTTTCCAGTGTCAGTAGTGGCACCACCTTTGTGCAAGGGGATGACAATGGCAGTTTTCCACTCTGCTGGAATGAAGCCTGTACTTAGGCTGTGGTTGAATTAGGTGCTCAATGGCAACGCCAGTTCTTACTGCAGATGGTGCAGAATACAGCCTGGAATACTATCAAGTCCCATGGAAGCTGTGTTCTTTACCTTGGATAGGGCCTTTAGCACTTGATCTATGGAGATGTGTGGTGAGGGACAAGTATTAGGGATGTTGAAAGGGCCTTGGGGGGATGGGGTGAAGTTTGCACTGAACCTATCTGCTAGCAGGTTGGCTATGTCAACAAGATCAGTATAAGTGAAACTGTTAAGTACTAATTCGCAACAAACCTGTGGTTTGCCATGGAGGTTCCTGACATAACTGAAGAAGGTCTTGTGGGTTTCCATTTGTTTTGGAGGCTAGTTTTGATTCATAATTGGCTTTGGAGGCTTTCCCTAGTGATCTAATTTGCTTGTTGAGGTTAAGAAGGGAGCTTTTCCAATTTGAAATATGTTTCTTTTTACCCTTGTACAACAGTTTCTTCTTTTTGTTGTAAAGCCTATTGATAGAGGATGTCCACCAAACAGGTTTATGTTTTCTTGAGGAGCAAGTTTGAGTTCTATTGGGTATAGCTGAGTCCATGCAGTTGTACAGGTACTTGTATACTGCATTGGCATACTGTTCAGCATAGTTGTCTGCATCCTCTGAGGGGGACGGTAGAGTGAAGCTCCAGATACCCTCCCTTAGGAGGTTGTAGTCAGCTTTTGAGAAGTTTTTTAGCTTGCTTATGGTTGGGTGAGTTGGGTGGGATAGAAACTTCGAATGAGATAGTCCAATGATCTGATCTCACCAGGGAAGAACATACTTTGGAAGTAGTGCATTGGTCACCCATGTTGGTGAGAACCATGTCCAGAATATTATCTCTCCTTATGGGAGACGAGACAAGCTGGTCTAGTGTGTTAGAAGTGATGAAGTCAAGGAATCACTGAGTGAGTCCATTAGTGCAGGAATAGTTCACCCAGTCTATGGTGGGGTAGTTGAAGTCACCAGGGATCAGGGTGTTAGGGGGTACCTTTATGGAATCAAGTAGATCCAGGTAAGAGGAGTGAGTGTCCTGAGTCATGGAGGGGGGTCTATAGCTGGCCATAACTTGCCAACTGTCAGTTGCACCTGGATTAGTTCCAGTGTGTCATGCTGGCAAACTAGTTTGGAGGTGTGCCTGTCCTTAATGAAGATAGAGACTCCACCATCATTAGTCTTCCTGACCTCATTTTGGGGTCAGTATTTGTGGAATGAGGTATAGCCTGGTAAGGTAGGGGTGATTTCCACAGCCCTGAACTAAGTTTCAATGACTGCGTAGATATTGACATCTTCCAGTGCAAGGAGAGCCTCCAGTGAGTACATTTTCAGGTTAAGGCTCCTAGCATTAAGCAGATTGACCTTCAATTTGCTTTTTGACAGATCTTTTATTTTGGAAGATTTGTCATTGGGACATTGCCTAAAAAAGGTGCAATAGGGGAGGTGAGAGCCTTGGCCAGGATCAAGAAACCCAGTGGTGATAGGTGGAGGCCATCTCTGGCAAAGCATTGAAGCCTGTCAACCATGTCATCCCAGGCAGACAGATACTGGATTCCCTTGGAATGACACCAAAAACTAAGCCAATTGTTGAAGTCAATTATCTTTTTGTTGGTATTGTGGTATAATTCTTGGTGAAGGTAGGATGCTACTTAGGGCTCGGGACATACCAGGCTGGGACACATATTCTGAGAGCTCAATCATGTCTCTCTTCATATAGTTCAGGGAGGTACATCTCAGCTCATTCACACCAACATGGACAATGACAAAATTGTACTTGTACTTGTTGTGGAGAGATCAAAGTGTGTGCGTAATGTGGTGGATTCTGGCAACATACAGAAAACTGAATGTGACCTCATTGTCGAGCCTGGTGAGGGGTACGTTGGTGTGTGTCACAATTGAGTCACCAATGACTAGTACGTTTGGTTTATTGTTATGTCTTGTTGGCTGTGATGGTTTATTGTTTTGCCTTATGGGCAGTGTTTGTGAGACAGTGGTGTGTTGTCAGCTGTGCGTGATGTGTTTGGTGTTGTGTATGGAATGTTTGTGAGTGTGTTTTGGAGGTCTCTGCTGTTTAGCTAAGTTTTTAATGAGGACCTCTGCATGTGTGTGTGTGTGTGTGTGTGTGTGTGTGTATGTGTGTGTGTGTGTGTGTGTGTGTGTGTGTGTGTGTGTGTGTGTGTGTGTGTGTGTGTGTGTGTGTGTGTGTGTGTGTGTGTGTGTGTGTGTGTGTGTATGTGCGTGTGTGCTGTGCTTGGCTATGTGATGTGCATGGTGTGGTGTTTGTGTTGGCAATCTCCTCATTGTCAGGAGTACTGACTGTGGTGCGAGACAGCATGGACTCCTGGTTACTGATCCATCTCACATAGTCCAAACCAGACAAAGGCTTGTGAATGCAATCTCCCAAAGCCACAAGTACCTTACAGACAATGAACAAACAAGAAGCACCATCAATAACCTCAAGAGTATTTCATAAAGTCAAACCCTAGCACGAGAAACTGGTGACATCCCACAGTGACGCAGCTTATAAACCCATAAAGCTCACCACAACACAATCCAATATTTTGGTCATAGGATAATCCATTGTAAAACAGACAGATGTTCCACTCATCAGGCTAATTAATGACTGAGTCACAGTCAGCTGTTTGTCAGGGGACAGGATCCAACAGATCAGCACACACTAATGTCACTTAACCACAGCTACCAATGTGACTCAGTCATAGTTCATGTGGGCATAAACAACCTGAGGCATACTTCCCTAGACTACATGAAGAGAGACATGACTGAGATCTCAGTCTATCTCTCCCGGGTTGGTATGAGCATAGCATTGAGCAACATTCTATCTTATCCAAGGATAATGCCATAAAATCTACAGAAAATAATTAACTATTGTCTTAGATTATGGTGACATTTGAAGGAGGCACAATATTTGCCAGTCTGGGAGAATAAGGTTGACAGACAATTCTCCTTTGTCAGGAATGATCTGCACCTGATTCCTCTGGGAATTTGAATATTTTCTAAAACCTTGTCTAACACCATATCATCTTTTTAGGTGTTATCAACCTGGCAAGCTTACATACATAGCCAAACCAGCTCAGGATAATCTGAAGATATTGCTACTCAATGAGAGGTGTCTAAACAAAAAGTCCACTCCCTGCAAGCTCTCCTCACCCTGGAGAATATAGATATCTGTGCAGTTACTGAGACATGGTTTAATGTCATGGAGAGCACTCCAGCAATGCAGGGATACAATAACTTCCACACATTTAGGCCAACTAAAACACAAGAAGGGACAAAAGCTGGTGGTGTCTCTATTTGTATTAAAAACAAATTTACAGTAAGGCTGGTACACATGTATGAGTTTCTCCACATCCAAATTACCTTAGACAAAGTCCCATGCCATATCTTTGCAAGCTATATCTCCCCTTCTATGAGCCAGGAAAAACATAATGCATATTTAAATGTACTGCATATAATGCCAATTCAACCTAATACCATACTCATGTGCAACTTTCACTACCACAATATAAACTGAGAATCACACACAACCCCTAACAGGCAGGCCCAGAGATTCCTGGGGTTTACAAATGCAAAGACCTCGGACCATTTAGACTGTACACTCACTAGGGGTGCAAGCATCCTTGACCTGGTCCTCACAAAAACATTGCACCTTCCCTAGAGTAATATTCCCATTAATTAGATCAAGCCATAAAGGTGAATCCATGAACATTAGCTAACCTTAGAACATTTAAGAATTATCCTAGGACAAACTTCTTACTAGTAAGTGACACCATGACAAAATTTCAAGCTTCTTCCAACCCTGAGAACACCGCTGTCTATGAGAAATTGTTCACAGAAAATCTGTATAACCATTTTGACAGCTGCATAGACACAGCTGTACATATCTGGATTAAGCATAGGATCATCTAAAAAAACAAGCCACCCTGGTGGAATCCCAACATCATTTAGTTGTATAACAAAAGGAAGAAATTCATGGCAAAAAATTATGAGGTACAATGCCCAGCAAGGTAAAAAATCTGTCATCAACCTACACAAGCAACACAATGGGCTAATCAAGTCTACCAAATCCAGATATGATGTAAAATTTGTCTCAGAGGCCATAGACATACAAAGTTTTCTTCAGCTATGTCTATAACCACAAAGGCATTATGCTGCAATATACTAAATTAATTGTAAGTAGTGTTACCTATACAGAGCCAATAGATATAGCAGACCTCCTGGCAAAATTTGCTCTAATTTTACCCCCTCTCCCTGAGAGATACTCCCGCACAAAAATATCCCATATCCATAATTTCCCCAACTAACACTGGAGAGCAGCATACCTCTCAACTGTACAAATTTTCACAGAATATCCAGATTTTTGCCTCAAATTTTTGGTTTGTTCCTCATACAAACTGTGTTTTTTTGCAAATCACTAGGACGATCTAAAGATTAAAGTCACAAAATAATATCATGCATTTGAGTTTCAGACTTCACACCCTTCAGAAAATGCATGCTAATACAGATCCTGTTATTTTAGCAACTTTCTAAGTTTATAAGAGCAATATTTACAATGTGTCCTTATTTTTGGGCCTTTGTCTCCTCATTATGTCAGGCTTTATCCAGATTTCTTGCGCTAAGAGGTTGAGAGGTATGGAGAGCAGGTACTAGAATCACTATTTAACCACGGCCTCCAAGCAGGCTTCAAGCCAAATTAATGGAGGGCTGCAACAGTTATCCCACTGCATAAGGGTGTGTCATTCATGGACTCAAGGATTATCAACCCATAAGTCTTATTAACCTAATATGCAAAGCTTGGAGAGACTAATCATGGATATCCTAAATGAAACATAGGTAGACTACAAACATTGGTCCCAAATGAGTTCAGATTTGTCAAGGGCAGTCTTGACTACTCAAATTGGGGGATTTATTTAAGAAGGTTAACAAAGCAAGGGATGAGGGCAAAATGGTGCATTCTGTCTACCTCAGCCTCCTTAAATTATTTGACCCAATATGCTACTCAAGCACTCTAGAAAAGTTGACTAAAGTAGGTGTTAACCCCTACATCATCCATTGGATAGACAGCTGGCTTACAGACAGGGCCCAGGAAGTAAGAATTGGGAAGTCTACCTCTATAGAAAGGCTGGTTACCAGTTTGATGCCTCAGGGCTTAGTGCTGGGGTCAGTCTTGTTTACTATCTACTTCTCTCCAGTCAAGTTTTATGTCAAGGGTCTCTGACTGATTAAGTTTATCAATAATTGTAAATTGGGTGCAGTTATCGAATCCCCCAAGACACAGATATCCTCCAAGAAGGTCTGACAGAGATCAGTTACTAGTGCCAGAGTCATGATCTAAAACTCAGTGCCAAAAAGTGTATCATGATATCTTTTAGAAAGATCGTCACCCCAACAAACTACTACATTGGCAATACAACCTAAGAGTAAACTTTGTAATCAGGGATTTGAAAACACATGCAGACAGTGATTTGGCATTTGATTATTGTGTGTCTGCTATAATGATAAATCATTCTATGTTTTGCAATTCATAATTAGGGGAATGGCATTTAGATCCAAACATGACATTGTTCAATTTTATTCTGCTCTCATAAGATCAGTCGAGTACAGTGTCCCTTCAGTACGTACATGGCCAGGCATAAGCAACAAAAATGCAGCATCTTCAGAGATTCCTCACAAAAGGAATACATGTTGTGGTCGTAAGCATTAGGCATTAATTTTCTGAAGTATACAGATTATACACTGGTATTGCCAATCAGTATACAAAATGCACAGCTGAGTTGTGAAGCTTTTTGTTAAACATTAAGATTACATATGACTGCCTACATGCATGCTACATTGTAACTTGTAAACATTTTCAGAGTAGGCATCACGCATAATATTTATCCCAGCAGCTATTCTCTTACTGCCTACCTACTGCTAATAAGAGCACTTCACAAACATGAAAGAAGCCGGTATAAATCAGAATGTTTCTTCTGAATTTTGAGCCATACTACAAAAACTGTGTGATAGTTATATTTTACTGTCTGGGTCATGATTCAAACAGAATCAGAATCAGTCATAAGAATTCTTAACTGGAAATAATAAATGCACTTTTCTACCTGAGTAGCATGTAAATTCAATAATACATTAATGAAAAATTACACACACACACACACGCACACACACACACACACACACACACACACACACACACACACACACACACACACACACACAAAGTGCATGCAGTTAGCATCATGGCTATTTAATGTATGTAAGAACATGGTCAATGTCAATGCATATTCATGACAGCTCAACACAATGGTTGTTTACCATGAAGTAGCATGCCTTTCATTTTCATGAAACATAACAAGCTGTTAGTTATCTGTAGTAGAAACTTGCCCAGTCTTTAGTTTTATATTTGTAAATTCTGGTTTGCATGAAATAGTAACCTCTGCTGAATTAATTTATTACAAGTTATATGTATGTTTCATACATTATTAAAGCACTAATGAATGACTCACTCATACAGCTGAATGCCAATCTGAAATGTTAGTTTTTCAATTTCACTGCATCAGCTAGCTACAGTGCAACATTAAGAAATTGAAAAAAATGAACACTGTGCCAGTTTTCCCCCTCATTATGTCTCCTGTTCCATACCTTACACATTATCTGTCACCCAGCTTGTGTGATCATGTAAGTGATTCATCCACACACATATCTTGTCAACGAGCATTCTAAAGTGTGAGTGTTATGAGGTGTGGAGGCAGACATAAAAAAACATGAAAAGACATACTGCCATCCAATTTGTCATCAATGAATCATTCTGCTGGGCCAAGTGGAAATGATCACTGTGTAAGTGTAAGTGGTATCCTCACAGAGTGCAAAGTGGCATGCTCAAATGTGACATAAAACATGTTTTTGCATATCTGCTGTGTTATTATACTGTTAGCTAATGTGAAACTTCATTTCACCTGCTTATCATCAATACCTCATTTACATCCTTAAGTCAAAGATGTCTGCCACTGTCATTTGTATAAAGTGCATGCATAGATGGCTTATTTTTAATTATGACATTTGCAAATGACATTGTTTGTACAAAACACACACACAAGTGGCTTATATTTAATTATGTAACACACCTGTCTTTGCCATTTTATATAAAGTGTATGCACACATTTTCTTATTGATTACTTGTTGTAGCATAATAACTTCAGAAGCATAAACAGCAGAAGCAGCAGAAGAAAACTAGGTGCTTAACCAGTGTTCCTGTGTACTTCTGCAAATATATATTTGGTTGTGTTTAGTGGGCTTTCCTGGAAAACAATGAAAGAAAAAAAGAAAGGAAAAAAAACTCTCTTTATATATAACATCTTATACATATTTGTATTTTACTATTTTTGCAAACCAAACATGCAGAAATGCAACTGATACAGCAGACTAGTGTTGAGGGTCAGGTCACGGTACATAATTTGCAAGCAGTGGAGTCTTGGCACAGAATACCCACTTGTTGCCTGTAAAGAAAATATGTTCAACCAGTCCCTTACACTGGAATGACATGACTTTATTTTTTGTTGTTGTTATTATTATTATTATTATTATTATTATCTTTTTTTGAAGCAATGCTAGCAATAATGTTTCTGTAAACAGCCTAACATAGCCCTCTTAATGTAACATTTAAATAGTTTGTTTTGTTTTCCTATGAAAAAATAATGATATTCACAATCATGAAGATAAAATGTATCAAAATACTGCATGCATATATTCAACACACTTAATGGAGGAAAATTCTTTGGCTGAATAGCAAACTATCATGTATAGTGGGTCTGCTTACCTGCTTTGGGTTGTAGTTAGATTAATTATACAAAGTATGTCACTTTACACCTTTTTCTATATAACACAACATTTTCATATAAAGTATGTGATGAAAATTGGCATGCAGCGATGAGTCATCATAGACACACTCAGTACCTGCTACTAAACCAGCAAAGGACACCTGCAAATAGTACCAACATATTCTTCATAATAAGATACTGTACTTTGTGACTGATTAAGTTGCTGCTAAGATAAACAAGTTCCATACCTTAATAAAAGTTAAAAAGCAATCAATGTAATGCTGTCATATGCAGCAGCATACCTCATTGGGTATGGAAAACTGGCAAAAAAAAGGTGCATTGATGTACATCAGCTGATGCAAATACAGTTAAAAACACTTATTATACCTTGAAACTTATGAGTTACCCTATCTCTATAGTTATGTTCCAAAAAGCATAATATGTGTGGATTCACAGTCTTCAAGATGATGGCATGGAGTTAGAAACTGATGGACTTAATGGCATGGAAGATTTGTGACTTGCTGTGACTTTGTTGTTATTTGCAGTGAAATATGAACAGCTGTGATAAAGAAAACAATTGATCATTAATTGAATGATGATCCAGTGATGATGTGCATGTAGGACTATGCAATGCATCATGGATGAATGAGCATTTAATTTCAGCAGCTATCATTCACTTCATGACAAACAGATCCCTGAGTAATGAAGCCCTAAGAATGTCCCAGCCAACTGGGTTTGATTAGCAGCTCAGATGATTGATGGGATGGCAGGGAGAGATGGATGTGTCTATCCCAGGTGGAATGGTATTCATTGATGATACTTCTTTAATGCAGGCATGGTTCAAAGAGAGGAGCTACCCTCAAATGTAGTCAACAATCATGGGAGGCTAGACAGAGAAGTGGCAATGCATTTAACAGCAAAAAAAAAAAAAATCACCACATGATGGAATTACAGATGACTGAGCCTCCAGGGCACTCTTTGGGTACATCACCAGCACCAACAGTATCAGACTAAGCCTAGGAAGGGTTGGAAATAAAGCTGGTACACCAGGCATGCACAATGAACAATGGGGTGCCAGGCCAGTTGCATGATGTCTCAATGAGGAATAATAAAAAAAAGATGCTTTCTGAAGTTGCGGCTGATTTCTGCTTACCTAGATATTCAGTATTTAAACTGTTTGATTTATTTTTATTTAAATAGCTATAAACTGACTCAGCTGTTTACCACTCCAGAAACCTTGCTTGAATCACTAGGACATCAGGTAAGGAAAACATGAAGCTAAAAAAGAGAAGGGTTTGGGGAGTTAACTCAGTTTCCCCTGCTGGCTCATTAATTAATTATTCACAAGCTCCACTTTGGAAATCAAAAATGTGCCTTTTTGATTATATCTTTGTTTTCTGATACATTTTAATACATTAAAATCACAATAAGCTATTCTTACAAAATGTTAATAGTTTTTTTCCACAAAATGGCTGACACGGGGAATGTCATATTAATGTCATCGTCTTTCAATGGTTTCTTGGCCTTTTTCCAGAATACATTAGATCACTTTATAGAAGTCACACTAAACATAAGGAAGTGAAGTTGTCTTCCTAGTTCAGTGAGATACAATGGAAATATAAGCAAAAACTTTCAGAAAGTGGTAAATACAACCAACAGAAAAAACAACCACTTTTGGCTCAAACAATCAGATCAGATAAAAAACAAAAGAAATAGTGTAAAAATGTTTATTAATTACTTTTGTCCACCATAAACAGGGACTTCATCAGAATCACAAATAAACGTAAATCATATCAATATATAACATCTTAAAAACACCAATTAAAACACAATTAATTTCAATTCATAATTAGCTTAACTTAAACAGACAGTGCCATTTAACCTCTTTTTTTTTCAATATTTAATATTGACAGTATCATTAAGTCCAGGAAAGCTGTCAGTGCTCAGTCTCAATTGCCACTCTATCTCATTCCTTTCTCATGTATTCTTACAATCCCCACCCCTATCATCTGTATAAAGGCATTCCACAACACACACACACACACACACACACACACACACACACACACACACACACACACACACACATATATATATATATATATATATATATATATTTTTTTAATTAATACAGTTCTCCATGTGTTTATACAAAACATTGTTATCATCTTTAATTTTAATAGCATACAGATGTTCTTTAATTCTTTTTTGTAATGTTCTAGAAGTCATTCCTATAAAGAATGTCTGACATCCAGTCCAGATACTTACATAAATCACACCTTGAAACATGCAATTAAAATGGTTGAGGGCACCAAAAGTCCTATCTATATGAAAAAAAACTAATATATGGACCCTCATAAATAAATCTGCAGATGGTGTAACTTTTACACATTTATATTTTCCTTTAATTCTTTTAGTATTACACAGAACAGCAGTAGTACTGTCAAGTTTTGATAACATTTTGAAACTAACATTCATTTTATATACAAAATAGGCTCATTCCCTATAACTCTAAACAGTTCTTTATTACTTCCTAAAATTCTCCGTTTTTTTAACTTTACATATAATATTCTTGTCTAAAGACATGTCTGAAAAACAGTCAGGTTGACTGGCCAAGTAATTTTATTTGCCATACTCACACTTTATAATTCCTAAGGGCGTCACCAAAATCAGAGAAAAATAGGTGAAACAATTATTACCTACCTATAGTAAAGACTCTTGGGAATTTCTGGACAGAATTTGTGAATTTAATAATAATATTTCTTATAATTTTGAGGTACTAAAACTGTTTACAATTGATGTTACTTCTTTACTTAGTAGAATTCCACAAGTGGTTGGTTTGGAATTTGTAAGACAGTTTCTTTTTCTAAATACACATTTTTTTCCAATAATATTATCAATTTATAATGTTTTTTGTTAGATATTGTTTTGGACAATATTTTTTTGTTTTTAATAAGAAATATAATAAACAAATAAAAGGTGTAGCACTGGGGTCTGCACTAGCTCCATCATTTTCCATCCTAGTGTTGGGTTGGTGGGTAGCTGAAATTTTACCATGTGATTCATTTATCAAAGTCCATTTTTATAAGAGATTTGCAGATGATTTGTATTTTATATTTTATGGTACCAAAAATGCAATTAAGGTATTTGAAAGGCAGTTCAATATCAGCACTGAGTTTTTAGAATTTGCTTTGGGAAATATAAGGGACAAAGTTAATTTTCTGGATAATGTTTTGGAATGGAATGCACAAGAAAAAAGTTTGTTAGTTCTATTTTTGGAAAAAAGCATTTTTTCTAATGGGTATCTGCATTTTAGGAGCACCCATCCTTATTTCATTAAACATAATATTTCTACGGGACAGATGATTAGATCCTCGAGACAAAGTACAAGAATTTTAGATTTTATTAATGAAGTTGAATTTATAACTTCATTATTTGACCAGGGTGGGTATAACCAACTTTTTTATTAGAAACTTCTAGCGAGGTGTTGGATAAAAAGAGTCACACATTTTTCTCTAATTTTGGTGAAGTCCTTAGAAATTAAAAAGTGTGAGTATGGCAATAAAAATAACGTAGCCAGTCAACTTGTCTGTTTTTGGCACATCTTTAGACAATAATGATATATGTACAGTTATAAACAACAACTGCAGAATTATAAGAGCTAATAAATAACTGTTTACAGTTACAGGAAATGAACCTTTTTTTGTATCTAAAAAGAATGTTAGTTTCAAATCTTTATTACAACATGACAGTACCTCAGTTGCTCCTTTTAATACTGAAAGAATTAAAGTAACATACACATGTGAAAGTTGTACTGTCAGTAGATTTATTTATGAGGGTCTGTATATTAATTTTTCTCATATAAATAGGACTTTTGGTGTCATCAACCATTTTAATTGCGTGTCTCAAAGTGCGGTTTATGTAAGCATTTGTACTGGATGTCATACATTTTATATAGGTATGACTACCACAACATTATAAAACAGAATTAAAAAAAAAACAGGGTTCCTATTAGAACCTCAAATGCTTGAAATGTTGAACGTCATATGGTCGACACCATATGATCGACATTTCAAGTGTTCGAAGGTTAAGCATAATGGCGCCGTTCAGTGCAGAATGGGAGAATTTCCCTTTTCTGCACTGAAGTGCGATCTCAGAGTTGGTATATTTAAGTAGGGGGGTGTGGGGGGTGCAGCACCGTTAAGGTAAGTTTTTTTTTTTTGTTTTTTGTTTTTCATTATATATTCTAACTTCGATCATATGTTGTTGAACATATGAGATTCAAAGTTTTGAAAGTTCGATTATATAATATAGACCCAAAAAAGATCTGTATGCTATTAAAATTAAAAATGTTAACAACGCTTTGTATAAACACAAGAAGAACTGCAACTTTTTAAAAAAAATGTATGTTTTGGAACAACTTTATACAGATTATATGGGGATTTTAAGAACAGATTAGAATGGAAAGAGATAGAGTGGCAACTGAGACTGAGAGCTGACAGCTTTCCTGGACTTAATAATACAGTCAATATTAAATGTTTTTTTTTTTTTTTTAATTAGAGGTAAAAGTGACACTTGGTGTTTCAATAAACCCTAAAAGGTCATTTTCCATCGCTGTGATGCACACACAGTAGTAATGAAATTTCGATTCAGTAAGTGTCGTGTACAGGTGTGCACCTCTGCACAAACAAGATAAACACAGTGGCATGTTAATTTCATCCTAAGCAGCCAAACTGGATGCTATTCAACACAGTGAAGCTATTCAATTAGCTATAAAGCATCTGTGTAGACTCTGTACTGGTTTTTCTTGTGAATTCCAAAACTTTTGGAATGCATCCATGGAAAGGAGTCTACATGGATAGAATGTTAGTGGCTGCTGCTGCTTTCATTCATTTGTATGTACTACAGATTGAAGCCAATGCTGCTGTTGATGCCAATAGGTCTAGGCCAGGAAGGAGAAGAGTTTTTAGGCCCTGTTTAACTTTTCACAACCTACATGATGTGGAAATTATAGAGCACTACAGGGTTGACAGGGATACATTACAGGAACTCTGCAACTTCTGCCATCCTCAACTCAGGGCCAGAGTCAACAGAGGGGAACCTATCCCAGGGGAGACAAAGGTATGTGTAGCCCTTATAATCTTAGCTACAGGTACCTATCAGAGACAAACAGGGAACATGCAGGGAGTGTCACAGATATCAGCATCTAGGATACTCCACCAATTCCTTAATGCTATGTTCCAACATGGCAGAGACCACATATATGTTCCCCATAGTTCTGAGGAGAGGGCCATAAATATGAAGGAGTTCTACTGTGTAGCACATTACCCTGAAGTACTGGATGCCATAGATTGCACTCATTTATAAATGAAGGTACCACCCGGGGAAGAGGGTAGGTTCTCCATAAACAGAAAGAGATAACAGTCTATTAACTACCAAGTCAATCATGTTGAATGTGTGTGCTAGCAGCCCTGGTAGTTGCAATGACTATCTGGCACACCTACCAAAATGTACCAGTTTTTTGCAAGGGGGGATATTCCACAGGGTCATTTTCTTGGGAGATGTAGGTTATGCATTGGGACTGTGGCTGATGACACCATCAGAAATGCATACACAGTCATAGAAAAATGCCATAATGAGGCACACATTCAAACCATAAATATCATAGAGCATGTGTTTGGGCTGCTGAAGTCATGGTTCTGGTACCTAGATACATCTGGGGGAGCCCTGCAGTACAATCAATGGACATGTACAGAAATATTCACAGTATGTGCCATGTTACACAACATAATCCTGAGGAAACAGCTTAGCAGGATCAGCAAGGGGAAGGAGTGCACATCCTATCACCAATGCCAAGGTCACCACAGTCACAGACAGATAAAGAGTCAAAGGGGGAACCACCAGCTGCTGTGGGTGTAGCCAGATGTAGCTGTGCTCAGTATGTCCTTGCACTGGCTAAGAGAGAATGCATAGCACACTTACTCACCATCTAGTGGTCTGAAACCTTCTTCTTACTAGAATACATATAATAACATTGATGCCAGGCAACTCACACAACCTTTACCTCCCCATGTATTGGCTGTGTACTACTTGCATCAGACAGAGTCAGCCGTGAACTAAAACTGTGGCACCTGCTGTATTTAAAATGTATGTCCTGAATCTGGAGTGTATTGTTTAATAATATGAATGTGTGCCATATTCTTGTAATTCATCACATGGTCCAGTAAGCAAGTAAAATGTAGTAGATTTGTCCAAAAATTACCTTAACATGTGACTGCAGGGACGTATTTGACTTATATGTGTCCATTACCAAGCAGTAGGCCTCAGGAATCAGAGAGTCACACAGTCATACCTTACAAAAGTACTGATGATCACTGCAAGCTCTCAGTTTAGCACCATACAGTTGTACTAGAAAATCATTAAAGAGAGAAGTTAGAAAGTAATGATACACATTGCAGTTTCTAACTTCCCAACCCTCACAAGATTACTGACTATAAAGTTGGGAAATTTAGTTGCTATGAACTGTCTAACATTCCAAGGCCAATATAAGTCAAAGTTAGAATTACCAGTTCAACACCACAAATGCAGATATACTCATCATTAATCTAGCTATGTACCCTGAGCATCAGACATAAAGCTTAGGTATCCCTGAATCCAAAAGATAGAAAACTGGGATATGGCACAGGGTGTTGTGTGTGTGTGTGTGTGTGTGTGTGTGTGTGTGTGTGTGTGTGTGTGTGTGTGTGTGT
Organism: Protopterus annectens; assembly: GCF_019279795.1. Lineage (NCBI taxonomy): Eukaryota > Metazoa > Chordata > Ceratodontiformes > Protopteridae > Protopterus > Protopterus annectens. The sequence continues at coordinate 1,554,670,085 of NC_056733.1, forward strand.
GTGTGTGTGTGTGTGTGTGTGTGTGTGTGTATGTGTGTGTGTGTGTGGGGGGGGCTAGGCTGGCACAAAAGGTCAGTGAGTGTGTGTGTGAGTAAGAAAGAGAAGCAGGCAGACATTTAGATAAATCAACAAATGGCCAGTGAGACAAAATGAGTAACTGGTGTGTGTGTGTGTGTGTGTGTGTGTGTGTGTGTGTGTGTGTGTGTGTGTGTGTGTGTGTGTGTGTGTGTGTGTGTGTGTGTGTGTGTGCATGTGTGCATGTGTGTGTTTGTGTCTGTAGATGTCTTCAAGGTGAAACTGGTGTGCGACTGTCTGCATGAACACAGCCAATCTCTGTGCTGGCTCTACACCTTGGTATGCTGTACAGGTGTGAGCCATGCATGGTGGAGATGTCAGTTCATTGTTGTCATCCCCAACCATGACAGCTGGCTCTGCCATTAGTTACACTGGCATGTCCATGCCCACAGTCAGATGCACTGCTGCTACCTGAACTTGACTGATATCTGCTGGATGAACTCCCTTCATGGGGATGCTCAGGACCATGACCCCATGGCTTGCCATGTCTGGGTGTGGACAGCACATTCACTGACAGAGCAATGGAAGTACAGCAACTATGGGAGTGTTTTCAGGCTCGACCATATTGGCTGACAGCAGATCATGTGGCTCACCTATGGCCATGAGGATGCTGTTCCCCTCCCAGCAGATGTTCCATCACAGGCACCCCTTGGTCTATCACAGACACCGCTGATTCCAATGTGTCATTCATCTGATACATTGAATCAGCAATTCTGTGGAGGCATTCACACATATCAGATTGTGCCAAATCTGCAACCCTGAGCATTTGTCTGAAGCACCTATGAGAACATGCATGTGACTCCATGATGGCCCTAAACATACATTGAGTGGCACAGGAAGAGACACCTGCACCAAGTGGAGGAGGGACAGCAGGCCCCCTCTGAATACTCCTATTCACGCTCCTGCATGGCACCTTGCCCACACTTTGGCTACGGCCAGAGTCAACAGGCACTGAAGAAGCAGTAGCCACACTTCATGGATTAATGGCTTCGCCCTCCACCTGTCCAGTATGAGAGGGCTCACTGAAATGGGTAGGCATAGGCTTACTAGCTGTGTCTGATGGAATTGTAGGGGATGGCTGTATGTCAACCTCAGTGTCAGGATAAACTTCTGCATGCCTTGACTGTGCCTCAGTTTGGCCACCATCATCATCAGAGTCTGCTGATACACTGACATCAGGTGGCAAGGGGCCAACACACCTACTGTCATTATCAGCTGTGATAAAATGCAACAAAGGAAAAAAATAATACCTACACTACTACAGTCCAATGTATTCTAACAAAGTAAGAGAACTGCCACTATTACAGATAGTACTGCAGTACACACATGTCTGACATCAACAGGACACAATAAAATATTTCTTTAAATTGCTCAGCAGTACTGACATAAAAATGATTGGCTTACCATCTGCAGAGGAGATCCTCCTCTGCAATCCAGGTGGTCCTGGAAGAAGTTAAGCGACAAGAGGTAAGGGCAACATAATCACAATTAACAGTAACAAAGGGAGTAATAATTTTAGTCCTTTATATATCCATTAACTGGGGCGGCCACGGTGGTGCAGCGGTTAGCGTTGCTGCCTCACAGCAAGAGGTTCTCTGGTTCGATTCTTTGCTGGGGTGCCTTCTGTGCGGAGTCTGCATGTCCTCCCTGTGGTCGTGTGGGTTTCCTCCGGGTGCTCCAGTTTCCTCCCACATCCAAAAGACATGCAGTAGGTGGATTGGACACTCTAAAATTGGCCCTAGGTGTGAGTGTGTGCATGTGTGTGCCTTCTGTGGAAGGTTGGGTGCCAGGCTGGCAACTCGACACTGTAAAACTCCACTGCCAATCATGAGCGGACAGATGATCCACTGTGGCAACCCCTAACCGGGAAAAAGCTGAAAGAAGAAGAAGAAGATATATCCATTAACTATACTTTCAACAAGAAAATGTCTGACAACTCCAAACTAAGATAATAACTGTAGCAATCTTCAATCTGCCCCCAAAAATGACATGTGACACAGAAGTAACATATTGATTTCAATTGTTTTACAATTATGTGGATGCCAAAGCCTACTTGGAAGCTTCTTCTGGGATATGTTTGCTGTCTCAGAAACTGTTGCTCCAACACACAGCACATGCTCTACTGCACTCTCCTAGGAGTTGTCTGGATCCCTGATATTGGCCAGGAACTCTCCTTTGGGAGTTAGTGGTGGTTTCCTAGCAGGCTGTCACCAAATAACCATCTGGTCATGACCCACTGCAGCTGCTCTCCTCCATGCAGATGTGATCATGTAAGTGGCTTTGTGGCATACCCTCTCATATGCCCTGCTCTAACCACTGAAAGCATTCAGATCATCAACTATCTGTTACCAAATTTGCATCATAGGTGGCATATCTCCCCATCCCCTTTCCAGCAAAAAAGCATCATGTTGCCTAAAGACATCCACTATCACCCGATTTTTACCATCTCTGAACAGGGATTTCCGAGGATTTACATGCGTGGGTAGCATAGCCCTACTTGTCCTAAAATGCAACAGAATGGCAATACACATAAGTATGACATAACTACAAATTAATTGTTTGCAGGTAAAATAGAAAAAGTAGCCACTCAGTATTACCCCCTGGAAAACATGCAACAGTCTACATATGTGAAATATAAACAGGCAGGATGCAAAACAAGGAGAGCAACATAAAAAAATATATCCTTGTTTGTTCTGTAACAGTAACTCAACTTTGCACCCCCACAAAAGAACAGTCAATTTTTGTTTGTGCCATAACATTAACTCACATTTGCTCCCCCAAAAAATAACAGGAAAATGACACATTTTGCTAATAAACCATCTTTGAAATGCTAAAAGTGTTATCAACAGAACTGCCCCTGGAACATTTGTACACATTTATCACACAGAATTCCATTTTCATGTATTGACAGTCACGTATACCTCTGAAATGGCTTGACAAACAGTACACTTCTAACTAATGCATACAGATAAAAGTGTAAAAAAGCCTTTGGTTCAAATTTTTCTTAAATACATTCCAGCATATGCAGTACGTAGCTAACAAAATGGAAGCATACCTTCTGAAGTTCAGTACTCCTCTGTACAGCTATATTGTGAAGAAATAGCATATGTGCAGTCTTCCCAACATAAACAAGTCTCCTCCCCATCAGTTTGCCTAGCTACACAGTTGCCTTTTTATGTGGTGTAGATTGGTATAGATTCAGGGCTGTTAGCATGGTGAAGATGCAAATGAGTTGTGAACTCATTAGAACTGCTGAATCCCAAATACTTGGATCCACATAAGAGATGTATTACATAGTGCTGACACTATCAGTGTTTGGTTTTAATGGATTGCAACTGTGAATGATTAGTGTTTGGGAGATGGAAAAGATAGCAGCACTGCAGGCTGCCTACTTCCACTGGGTATGTCAGGTTACATCTACAAAGTGTTAGATATAAGGATAGAAATGTAGGTAAGCAGTACGCAATTCCAAGGGTGTGTTCCTTAACATCCACAATACTCTTCATTTATTGGCAACTGCATAAGCTATTATTTCCACTTAACATCATCACACCTTTAAGGCCAATTGCATATAATGTCTTACACAGTGCATGCCTCAGGTTACTGGTCAGATAAATGAAGAATGGCCAACAAACTTAGAAATGTAAGACAGAGCTGTATATTTGCAAGCCATAATCATGACAGGTGTGATGACTAGGTGCACTGCATCCAAAAATAATAAATGTACAAATAACACTTATATGGTTTGCTATCACTGTAAAAGTTTTTGCAGTTGGTTGTTTGCAGATTCAGTTCAGTTCTTTGCTGCAAAGCTGTTTATGTGGCAAAGAGGGATAAGCACCCATCCTGTGTTCTGAAGGTGCACTGGCAGGAGAGCTCAAATCCAGATACATGTAGACATACCTGATGTGAGCCATACTTTTCTTGTGAAAATGTCATGCATTGGTGTTCCTCGTTTTAACTAATTGCCCCTTTTTTCTTTTTTCTCCTTTACTGTTTTTGTCTATTTTTTTTCTGTGGCCCCTATTTGCATGATGCAGCACATAGTGCAATCATGGGAATGGAGGAAATTAATGCTGGGTTTGGCTGTGCTTATCTCATTTGCATGAAGTGTGGCAATGTGCAAAGTGGACAACTGGACCCCCCCCCCCCCAAGAATCAGAAAGGACACCTAGATCTAAAAATAAAAACAGGATACATTCAATTAATGGGATTGGGCATCACATAAACCCAGTAATTGGTGTTGCATGGAGGTTAATAGCAACACATTAGGAATGAATACTAAATAGGGAATGTCATGTAACTTGTCCTATGGCAGCAGGCAAAAGTGTAGGGCTGAAGTACACATGGTCTTGGGTTGTAGTGCGGGGTATGCAACCCTTTTTCACTGTTGTTACATTGCAGTCTATAGCAATGAACTGAAAGGTAGACAAGTGTTATTTCAACCTTCTTGGTCTAAGTGTAGGACTGCCATACATAAGGTCATGGGATGAAATACAAGAAATTCCATACACTTTTACTGTTGTTCCATTTCCCATTATAGTTGCTCTCACTTAAAACACTTGAGCTAGTGGAGCTGACATGAATAGTATGTATGAGGGGTGAGATAGTAGTATTGTGTCAGTTATTTATTTATTTATTTATGTATTATCACATTTATCATCAGATGTATGACTGTGGATATACTTTGTACTATATTCCTGTAAGTATAATTCTGCTGTCTGGACTGGCATGGCCTTAACATTTGCCTAACACACATGCACAACTGCCTGTACATCCAATAACTTTGGAATTTCACTTGCAATTATGCAATACCTCACTCCTGCTCTCTGCTTACCATCTCACAAATGCATTGCTCTGGGGTGCAGACTGCACAATGGTAAGCAGAGTGCAACATTTTCAACTAGTGTGCACAATGCAGTAAACACGATAAATGGAATTGGCATAAAATCATCAGTCTCCATAGCTCTAGATTCATGGCAGACAAGGTAGGCATCTGTGGGGAAGGTGCAAGGTTTAAGGCACAGATGTGGGGTGTGCAGGTGTCCAAGATTTTTATTAGAATCCTAGTTAAGAACCACAGTGACAAGCTTCTGCAGGGGAACTATTCTGGCTCTCATTATAAGTCTGAGACTAGGGATAAGTTATCCCAAGCTGTATCCAATGCAATCTGTATCCTTCCTATGCAGTTAAGAACAATGTACACATCATTATAATGACCTATGGAGGAGGAATAGGGATACACACAACCACTGGATTGAGGAATTTAGGAATGAGGACATCCCAAACATGTGTAAGTATTATCTACAATGAGTACTTGTAAGACTTGAAAGCTAAATTTAGGCAAGACTGAATGGTCTTTGGTTCTATTCTGTTTTTCCACAGCTGCCAGGGGTTTTGAGTGCAATTCCTGAACCCATGGGGCTAGATTGGTGAAGATGACGGAAGCATGTGGTATGTATGGAGCAGAAGAGTACTGTTATTGTAGCATTTAAAGTTAAAGACAGCTTTTTTGGTATTTTATAGAGTTATATCAAATTGAGCATGCATATCTTAACTGTAATAGCAAGCATGCATGCATTAGTCTGTAGCACAAACCAAGAGTACAATATTAAACTTTAGTCAGATGTTGTGTGTTCAATTACCACACTTTTCAACTATACAATACTGTTAATTCTTCAATAATATTTAAATTAAAGTAAAACCTCTATGCCAGTGACATAAATGCTCTCCTGTAAACTGCAATCTGTATAATTGGAACATGCATATGTGAAATATATACACATGTCAAGGATTACTTGCTGCAGTCTGTAGTATAGTGTATATCTGTTAGAAGGTAGTAGTCTTAAATATAAAAGTTAACACAATAGAATCAAATAACCGTATTAATGCATTGTATATGACATATGAAGGTAATTATCTTATCTCTTTTTTCTCTCACCCCAAACCTTAGTGCTCCATTTTTTTATTATATTTTTATTTTATTTCATATAAAAAATGTGCCATTTTATTTTATTTCATTTTATGATTTTTTATTTTGTTTATTTTATTATATTGCAAAAAATATATATATTTTTAATTTTATTGTGTCATTGAAATGTGCCCATGTCATCCATGTGTACCACATCACTAAATGCTCTACATCACATGGGGTAGTCCTGTCTCAGAAGATCCACCTGCCCTCCCCTCTACCGGCTCCAGCACTGATGCTCAGCATGTCTGGGAGCCAACCTGGCAGCACTGTATCTGCTGCTCCTGCACTACCAGCACCATCATGTATTCCTGCCCCAGAGGCTGGTCCAGTGGTACCTTCCAGGAGAAGTGGTAGAGATGCTGATTTTACCAACTTCCATGGTGGTGTAGTGGTTAGCGTTGTCGCCTCACAGCAAGAGCTTCTCCCATTCGATTCTTGGCTGGAGCGCCTTCTGTGTGGAGTCTGCATGTCCTCCCCATGGTCAAGTGATGCTAAAGACATGCAGGTAGGTGCAAGTGTGAATGGGCATGCCTTCGTTGAAGGTTGGGCATTGGGCTGGCAACTTGGCACCATAAAAATCCACTGCCAATCATGAGCGGATCGGAGTTCCACTGTGGCAACCCCTAACCAGGAAAAGCCGAAAGACTAAGTTGCCAGGGTTGCGCGCTGCACCACTGATGCATGCTTATGTCAGCTGGAGTGGCTGCTCTCTCTCTCATTAAGCATACTATTAAGAGGAGGAGAAGGAAACATCAAGCAATCCAGCTAGCAGTGCAGTGAGGTAACAGTGATGACAGTCCAGTGCTTGAGGACTCGATTCTGACTGTCACCCAGCCTGATGACTGAAGGTTCAAGATGTCCCCACCCTCACCTCAATCATGGGGTCCACCAAACTTTTGTGTTCATCACCATCCCTGTCTCTTTTCTGGTTTGTCTTGTCTGTCTGCAATTGCTTCCTCACCTACCCAACTTAACTGATTCAGACATACCAAGGTCCCTTCCCCAGCATTCCTATCTCTGTGAAATAAAAAAATATAAATGGGCACCTGTCCCACAAAAAAAAAAAAGAAAAAAGAAAAGAATTGTCTCATATATAGCTCTCCATTTCACACATATGTCTTCTTCACAGACTTGCTTTGGTCCAATTGGTTATACAACATGATTATGCTGTGGTCAAACCTCTCTCTGTTGGTGGTAGTCCTAATTCAGTTAATATTTTGCACATATGTTTAGTTTCCACTTTGAAAGAAATGGATAGCTATGGTTCTTTCCTACCTCCCTCCTGCACATTCCTGTCCTGTTTTACATTTTCTCTTCCCGCTGATTGCTCCCCATTTCACTGCTTTCCTATCTACTCCCTTATAACACCGTTATTCTGGACAAATAATAGAAGCACACACACCACACATAAGTTGCTGGAGAACCTATAGATCTCTTCACTTTTATGGGTTGCATGTTTGCACAGAGCACAGCAACAGTGAGTGGTGGGAAACAGGTGAAGTTACCCCCATGCAATCCCACTTAACACCACTGCACTATGCCAACACACAGCAACACATCTTGTATAAACATTTCATGTCACAGCATTATCAGTTGGTAGTGCAAAGTATTGTAAAGTATTGCATACACCTGTATTCGAACCCAGTACTATCTGGCCCATAAAAGGAATATATCAATGCATTAATATGCTACCACAGAGTCAGTTAAGCAGCAGGCGTATTACATTATTACATAGACTCAACGCTAACTGTCAGACTTTAGCAATGTGGCTCACACTTGCACACTGCTTCATTATGTGTAAACATGTGTATCTCTCATGCATAGGCACTTTGCTATCGCACAAACTCACTGCTCACTGCACTATGGAAATGTACATATATGCATTATTACTGCTATTTACTGCCCATTTACTGTATATGACATGAAATTACATGTGGAAACATTACAAATTGAGGGCCCTATCTCACAATATGTCACATATTTATAGTTCATTCATATGTTGGCACCTCCCACAAGTGCTGCAGTACATTTTCCACACATGCATCAACCACACTACAAAATGTAATATTACATGTTGTGTGCAATGTAATGCACATCAATCTGGTAACATGCACAACTACAACTATTGACCATACACCTAGAAAGCCCAATCTGTGAGGTTAGGGAAGGAGTCACCATGGACCATATCAACAGGGACATAGGTGACCTTCAGCGCACTTGAGCCTACTCATTTCGTTTTTGTCAAGCATAGGTATTGCTTACTGAACCTTGTGGGCTTCTTGGATACTGATCCCAAAGACCTGGATGAGGGATAACAGGACATACTGCCTATGTTGAGTTATTCAAGGCATTTGAAACTATCCCCCATTCATGTGTCATAGTGAAGATCTCCCATGTGGGAATTAATCCATTCAGTAGTGGAGGGATAGGCAATTGGCTCACAGAAATTACACACACTCTATAAGTTGGGGACTGTACCTCCTCCAGTTGCCACTTACCATTAGAATACTGCAAGAGTCTGTGCTGGGCTCTCAACTGTTTGCAAACTACTTCCCTTAAGTGCAGGCAATGGTAGATGACTGCTAACTGGACACATTAATACAGAGTCTCCCAATGATGGTAACATATCATGGAAGGGGCTACCACACACAAATGATTGGTGTCATACTCATGGACTGAACTTTGTCCCCTTTGGCAATGAAGTACCTTTGCTATATATGATATATGCTACCACATAGGCAGCAATCTACTTAACACCGAATGCGTGATAAGAGACCTTGGGACCCAGGTGGACAGTAGTCTCTCCTTTGATAGTCACATCACCACAGTAGTCAGGAAGTCCTTCTACATGGCACACCTCATCATAAAAGGGTTCTCATCCTGGAAAAAAGAGGTCATCGTCCCCCTCTACTCGACACTCATTAGACCCACTATAGAGTACAACGCCCCTTTTGGAATGTACCTCACAAGACACCTACAACAGCTGGAAAGGCCACAGAAGTACCTCACAAAGAGTATTACTGGACTCAAACAAATGCCCTACACTGACCACCTCAAAAAACTCCAGCTATACTCTGTAGCATATCGCCTATCGCCTACTCAGAGGTGATCTCTGCCTAACATATAACGCTATGTCAAACCCAGAGCTGTTGGACATGCTACACCTAAAGAAATCCCAATCCATCTGAGCTACACACTCTAGGGACCTAAACCTTGTCACCACAATAAACAGGACATGCTGGAGGGATAGATTCCTATCCCAGAGACTTCCCATACTCTGGAACAGGCTACCCATCTATGTCAAGCAAAGTTCTTCATTAGCACTCCTCAAGAAAAATCTTGATGAGTGGATGGGAAATAGGAAATACACCCCGGGGATCACTTCTGTGTCTCTGCTCGACAGTGGCACAGGAAAATAACTTTCTTGGGTGGCGTAAGCCAGGGAACCTTGTTGGCTAGGCTTGCGTAGACCCTTGGGCTGATAGCCTAGTACTTACCTATGAACCTATGAACATATATATATATATATATATATATATATATATATATATATGATGAGAAGACAGCTCAAGAAGAGAAGACCAGAAGAATCGAAGACGTAAGAAAGATCGACAGAATCAAAGACCAGCGCAGAGACCCGAATGAACGGAGACAAACACGACGATGACAACGGCAACGCCGAGGGAAAGGCTGTGAGTATGCAGTGTGACGGACGTTAGGTGTCAGGCAGGTAAGTGTGGAGGCAGGGGGTCTGTGGGGAAGGGGGTGTGGGAAGAGAGTGGATAGTAAGAGGTTTAGGGTGGTGGTTTATAGGGGGTTTAGGAGGAGTTAGGTTAGGGAGAAGAAGGGCTAGGGTAAGGAGGGAGTAGTAGTAGGTTAAGTGGTAAGGAGGGTTAGGCGAGCGGGTAAGTGTGTGCTAGAAAGACGACCTTAAGGTTAGTTAGGTAAGGTTTAGTGTGGGCTTGTAAGGATTTTCGTTACCGTACCGTTATTTTATCGGTTATGTGTGTGGTTGTGTTTCGTGTTTATGGACTGTCGAATATGTGGTGTGATGTGTGTGTCGGTGTTGTGTGTGGTTTCGATTATGTCAGGTAGAACCATATATATATATATATATATATATATCACCCCTCTAACCATACAAACAGTGTTGGGTGACTTACGAACACATGCTGATAGCAATCTACCATTTCATCATTATGTGTCCATAGTGGTGTCACACACATTCTGCATTGCGTACATCATACACATGGACATGGCATACAAGACCAAGGTGGTCATACTTCTGCTGTACTCTACCCTTATCAGACCACTGTCTGTACCTCTCCAGACACCTGCAGCAAATGGAGAAAGCACAGGGTTGTGCCTAGAAAATTCCAGAACCTCCAAATATGACACAGATGGAAAGACTGAAAGACCTGTCACTGTACTCAGTATCATGCAGGCTACTGAGCGCTGACCTATGCCTGCCTTTCAGAGCAGTCTCAGACCCTGCCCTAATGGAAATGCTTGACATCTGCAAATCAAATGGGACAAGAATAACTTGGCCCAGGGTTCTCAACCTAGCCTGTGACACAAACAAAATATGCTGGAGAGACAGATATATCCCCCAAAGATTCACACTCTTCTGTAATAGTCGCCCACTACATGTGAGTAAATTCTCCTCAATTACCCTGTTCAAGCACAACCTTGACTACTGGTTGGGTTTATAAAGTCACCTCTGGGGTGGCACCTATGTTCCTCATGGACTGGGCCAGTTGGTGCTGCTCACAAAGTCAGTCTGCTAACACTGATCATCCAAATATGCTCAATAAGGGAACTTGTGTTTTTACACAGCTAGGCTTCTAAACACAGTAGAGTCATTAGGTTAGCAGCCTCTTATGATCATATGAATCTATGAGCCTATGCAGGTTTGCCAACATTTTGTCTCCCACATGGCTTGCTGATGTCATCTACAATAAGTTTACCTGCAGCTTTCTAAATGTTACACATGTGCTGTGGTGCTTGCATAATATACTGTGTTCTGTAGTCTGTGTACTTAGTTAGGTAGGGGTTCTAATCTCACCCCAGTTAACTGGGCACGTTTGTGTGTGTGTGTGTGTGTGTGTGTGTGTGTGTGTGTGTGTGTGTGTGTGTGTGTGTGTGTGTGTTTGTTTGTGTGTCTCTGTAGACAGAAGAGCAGATGTGTGTATCCCACAGTTACTGCTCCAATACTCATATTTTGATTCTTGCAGATGCCTACGCATCCATTTCATGCAGCCCATGAAACATCTTGTCCCCACATGGTCTGCTGATGTCATCTACTATAAGTTCACCTGCAGTTTTGTAAAAGTCAGACATTTGCTGTGGTGCTTGCATAACATACTGTGTTATGTAGTCTGTGTATTTAGGTAGGGGTTCTGTTCTCATTGCAGTCAACTGTGTGTGTGTGTGTGTGTGTGTGTGTGTGTGTGTGTGTGTGTGTGTGTGTGTGTGTGTGTGTGTGTGTGTGTGTGTGTGTGTGTGTGTGTGTGTGTGTGTGTGTGTGTGTGTGTGTGTGTGTGTGTGTCTTGGTAGACAGAAGAGTAGACATGTGTATCCCACAATTACGTCTCCAATACCATGGACTGACAGTATTTTGAGTCTTGATGCCTAGACATCCATTTTATGCAACCCACACAATATATTGTCCTTTACATGACCTGCTGATGTCAGCTACTATAAGTTCACCTGCAGTCTTATAAAAGTCATATTTGTGCCGTGGTGCTTGCTTGAAGTACTTTGTTCTGTAGTCTGTGTACTTAGGTAGGGATTCCATTCTCACTGCACTCAAATGGGTATGCATGTGTGTGTCCATGAGCTGTTGCTTGGCATTACAGAGAGCATTTTACTCCAGCATGTGGGACACTTTTATAATCTCCTCAACAGACACTGTTGATGTCATCAACTATAAAGTGTTGTCTGAGACACACCCAGTCACATTTGAGCTGAGGTTCTTGTCTTAAATACAGAGATCTGTATTCTGTGTACTTAGGTAGAGGTTTTATTCTTAGTGCAGTCAACAGTGTGTGTGTGTGTGTGTGTGTGTGTGTGTGTGTGTGTGTGTGTGTGTGTGTGTGTGTGTGTCTGAGAGTTGTTGCTTGTCATTCCAGAGAGCATTTTACACCACCATGTGGGACACTGTTAGATTCTCCTCAACAGACACTGCTGATGTCATCAGCTATAAAATGTCTGAGACACTCCCAGTCACACTTGAGCTGAGGTTCTTGTCTTAAATACAGAGATCTGTATTCCGTGTACTTAGGTAGAGGTTTTATTCTTAGTGCAGTCAACAGTGTGTGTGTGTGTGTGTGTGTGTGTGTGTGTGTGTGTGTGTGTGTGTGTGTGTGTGTGTGTGTGTGTGTGTGTGTGACCTCTTGCTTGACATTACAGATAGCCTTTTATGCCAGCATGTGGGGCATCAATATAACCATATTCTCCACAGCAGACACTGCTGATGTCATCAGCTATATCAGATTTTTGGATATGCAGTACTCCCACCAGGCCAGGGTCAGACACTGACCTGGAGGCCAGGCAGACATCCCCTCATCCTATACCAGACAGATTACATTGACATAGCTTTAACTCTCCACATTCATCAATACATAATTTGTAGGCCCTGTGTAATCTTGCTAAGAAAGTCATGTGGTCTCTCCAGCTGCTGCATGTGTCAGATGAGGTACATGCAGAAGAGAGCATTATACTCTATTACTGTTCTGATGACGTCTGACTACAGTGTTGTCATACAATCCTAAGATTGGCATATGATAGTGTGACATATGATGTGCACAACATAGGTTTTCAACACCAGGGTGAATACCTTTTGGTGAAAGTTCAGACTGCTATCTACATGTGTTCCCAGTGCTGGCATCAGTGAGTGTCAGCATATCAGGACAGTTGTCAATACTGTCATTAACATGGAATTCCACTTTTCGGATGGACAACATAAAAAAGACACATTTCTGCATTTAGTTGTAGATCGTGTGCCTTTATCCCCATTCATTTGTATGTATTAGCTCCTCCTTTACTATGTTATCATCATTGGTGGACTGAATGATTGCACCCAATATGCAAGAATCTGCAAACTTGGTAAGGAAAAGACTATATACTTTAGCCTGAACTGTCTAGAAATGAAGTCCAAACAGTGACATGCCAAGCACAGATCTCTAGGGTTTGCCAACAGTGACAGCTCTACTGGTGTAGGCTGATTCACCAACTTTCACAGTGTAAGACTTAATCCTCAGCTAGGAGGGTTTCTCAATGATACCTGCATAGGAAACTGTGTCAAAACCCTAGGCCAGATCACGATAGACAGCATGCACTGTCTTACCTTCATCCATGCCTACCACATGGTAGCAATGGCCTGTGACAACATAGCTGATCACCTATAGCATGCCTCAGCACATACACTTCCTGATATGGTTGAATACACACTTCAACACACCCTCCACATGGGCTATATTCCCATACAAAGGTGTACATCAACATGCATCCATCTGAGTAAAGATGACAGCACCTGATGCATGCGTGTATAGAGACAGCCTCTCTCGTTGACTGTGAGGTGAACCAACATGTGATCATGGACCACTTCTACATGTACGCTAGTCATATTCTGACCCTGTGCAACAGACCTATATGAGTTGCTAATGCTACATCATGAGTGTTACATCTGATACGTGTCCTCAAATAGGTCATTGACAACAGTATCATCTTATGGAACTTGATCAGCTCAAGGCATTTGGCACAAATCTGCACTGTGGTATTCACTCAGCAATGTCATATGTGACCATAAACAGTTATATCACCAAATGGGTAGAGCAGTGCATCACATAAGTGGCATCACACTGTGTTGAAATGTGTGACATCACCTATATCTCAGGTCCAGTGATTAGATCAGTACATCAGTGCTGTTTGGTATGCCTTTCCTGTCCCTTAATTAAGTGATGACATACACATGCTGTGTCCACAGAGCTGCCTGAAGGACTACAGAATGTGGGCAATCATTGACTCCAACTGTGATATTACTATAATACAGACAGTAGCAACACATAACAGTTCTGGCACAGTCATGACAACACCTGCATTGACAAGATGCATGGGTGAATTTGTTAATTCAGGAAACAAATACACCACCCAAGTATAACATGGACATTACACCTAATAATCAGACAGGTCTATATCATTTAAGGAATACTTACTTTGTCGAATTGCTATTCATCGAACCCACATTGTTGAAACCTCTCTTCTTCGAATGGCTGCTTCATCAAACTTTTTCACAGGGAAAAGCAATGGTTGTCCATCATCAGGAATTTTCCATTTTCCCCACTGTAGTATGATCTTGGAGTTGGTATATTTAGTTAGGGAGGGTGCAGAGGGCACAGGCTCCCATATTGGGGGTTGTGGGGGTGAAGTCACCTCCTTGGGTGGGTTTTAAAATTTTTAGAATTTAGTGATGGGCACTAGGTTAGCTGGCTATTGCTTTTCCTTGTGAAAAAGTATGATGAAACAGTTGTTCAATGAAGAGACCTTTCTACAATGTGGGTTTGATGAATAATGATTTGACAAAGTAAGTATTCACTGAAGTGATATAGACCCTAATCAGACCAATAGGTATGTGACTCTCACCCATGTGCTGGGAGAGATGGCAGGTGGTACATACAACAGCATGTGGTCATAGTGCTGACTAATTGCTTGAATGTAACACAAGTAATGGGTATAAAGGACATCCACATCTGAGGCCATAACACCTTCATGGTTCCCAGCCTTTATCACACCAATAACTGTGTACAATGCACCCTTCCTCATGCACCTCCCAACACATCATCCAGTGATGCTTAACAGAAGTATACCACCTTTGTCACAGTGAGCTGTCACTCAGTTTATTGGCCACACCTATGTATTCTTTCTGTGGAATATACATGACTGTCTGATGGTGAGAAACACCAATCAATTTGTTACACCAGATGTGCTACCTGTTCTGCTTATCCACCCACTACATGCATTGGTGTTTGACAATCTTAATGGCATGTATATCATTCATGACAGTGTCAATTGTGCCATGTCTGCCTATCTGTATGTGTGTACAAAAAAAAAAAAAACAAAACAAAACAAAAAAAAAAAAATATATATATATATATATATATATATATATATATATATATATATATATATATATATATTTTTTTTTTAATGCCATGCACACAAGGCAGCTAGCCTGTATTGCCCATATTGTCACATACAGTTATAACAGTGTCCCTCCTAACACCTATAGCAGATGTTACAGTTCCAGGACAGTGTGTGTAGACTCATGTCTTATGACTGTAAATCACATATGTTATGTCAGTGGTATGGGATTACTGGTGGCATTATTATGATACTGTCCTTGATTGTGGCCAGTTCTTGTAATGTTTTCCATGAGCCTTTCCTTGTGCCCATCTTACTGTATTTCAGATTCCTGATAAATGTCCTCTACATTATTCATGTAAAGATGCTTTTCTGACAGAGACATCCTCCCCATTATGTTATCTTGTGTGACAGTCAGATAAAACAAATTTTCAATGTACAGTCCATACTATACCTTATAGATATGTGAATGATGCTGCTGCTACATCCATCTTCCACTAACATGCGCTCCTCTGCTGCACATTAGTTGTTTCACCTGTCCTCTTTCCCTGTGTTCCTTCCTACAATTCATGTGTGTGTCCATATTCAATACACACACTTCTCCTGAGTGTTCATTTTACATTGCAGTCCATGTCCCATTGCAGATCATTTACACAGCTTTAGTACACAATGCAAGGAATGGTATATCACAATACTCTGCACTGTAGGTACACTTTTCTTTACTGTGTTTGGACCATATACTTCACATTCATAACTCTCACCTGTCCAGATATTCCTAGGATGACCATATGTTTTCCTTATCAAATCTGTGGCTTTCTGTCATATCACTGGGATGATATCAGGACTGATGTGAGTCAATATTACATATATCTGAGTTCATATCTCTCAACTGTACTGATTTGTGCAGAATGTCCAGTTTGTGTCTCATATTTTTAATCTTTTTCTCATAACATTTTTGTTTTCTGGCAAACTATTGACATGCCTTTGCAGATTGAAGTCAGAAACTGATGACAGACATTTGAGTTTCAAACTTCATGCTCTTCAGAAAGTTCATGGTAGTGTACAACCTATTATTCCTTCAATTTTATAAGTTTGCAAGACCAATATTAAAATAATGTGTCTCTAGTTTTAGACCTTTGTTCCCCCATTATTTATGGCTTTGTCTAGATTTCTTGTCCTATGACGATGAGTAAGTTTCAATCTAACACATTTCTATGTGACATCTATGTCAAATATGTCCCTATTTCTGGGTATTTGTCCTATCATTATGTTTGCCTTTGCACAGATGTGTTGCATTAACAGATTGACAGCTGTATGTGTATCTCTGGTGATCATTTGGCATTCCATGGACCATAAGTGTTCTGCTTTAAACAGAATTGATATCAGCATTCACTTGGCCAGTTTCCTGGCCAGCAACACTGCTGCCAGCCACGAAACCTAGCTTAGACATGCCTCACACAATTAATATGCATTGCATGGTACCACTCATTATGCACCATAACGCAAACATATAAACTCTGTGTAGGCTTTGTACAGAGCCTACATGGAGTTTGGTGAATCCCAAAGACTGTCTCTTTAAGTTGTTAATTATGAATTGACATTAATTAAGTTTATAATTGGTGTTTTTTAAGATGTTATATATAGATATGATTTAGGTTTATTGTTGATTCTGAAGAAGTCCCTGTTTATGATAGACAGAAATGATTAACAAGCGTTTTTTATGATATCTCTTTTGTTTTTTCATTTTATCCATGTTCATCCCAATATTGCTTGTGCCAAGTTTTTTTTTTTTTTTTTGGGGTGTGGTTTGCATTAACCACTTTCTGAATGCTTTTGTTTATATTAGTGTATTTAATGGTCATTCAGAACTGGCATTAATGACATTAAATTGAATACACGGTAACTTCAGTTCATTCAATGATGAAACCACTATCGATGCATAAAATAAAGGTGTGTTTCAACCACTTCACTAATGCTTCTTCTGCTGACTAACTTTTTCCCTTTTTTTTGGCAGATGCAATAATCCATTTAACAAATTGGTAGCTGCAAATCTTGACCTTGGAGTACATGAAATAGCATAGTGCCTTTTAGAGTTTGGGAACAATCTGAAGATATATCATTCCCTTTCTTTTGAAAATATGTATTTTGGACAATGCATATTTTGGAAATTTGTTCCAAAGGGGTTACACTATTATAGATTATCTAGTGGTCTTATTTCAGCTGGTACTCTATGTAGTGAGTTGGACGATTTTTTTTTCTATGGTTGGTCTTGACTTTCTGAAAGTGCTTCTAAACAAAAAAGCAAAATGTCTCAATTACATGATGACTTTGTTAAACTTAATCATATAAACAAAGGTTTAAGACAATTTACTTCTATATGATCTGAGTATGATAACATATTTAGAGTGGTAGAGAAACTGGAGAAAACCATTATTATATGTAAGCAAATAAAGATTATTTGTAAAGGCTTACAAAAACAATACTGCATTTCCATTGAACATTGCTAATGTTTATAAACAATCTTTTTCTTTCTCTAACAATTTATGTCAAGATGCTTACGATAATACCATACCTGTTTCTTTAATTAATGAATGCGGTCAAGAAGGAAGTGAGGTTTTAAATCCTGGTATTGCATCTGGTTATTTTTGAAATTGGTTCAACTATGAACAGGTCTACTGTACCGTGTGAGTTCATTAATGAGGGAATATAGGAGCTTCCTGTTCTTCCAACTGTTCTTCCAACTGAATTGTCTTATTTAACAAACAGTCAGCCAAGCAATTCAAAAAAGTTCTCAAGCAAAGGGTTGTCAGATCAATAGTTGATGTAGACAAAAGGAAAGGGAAGAGGACAACACAGGAGGAATTATTGAGTGAGCATTCTTTGAACCTCCTACTGAGAATATTCTGTTTGAATGACTTACAATTTAATTCCACCCAACCAATCTGTTAAAATTAGGTTTGAACTTTGTTACCACTTTTAGAACAAATTTAGTCAAAACTCTAAGTGAATTAAAATGTATACTAGAAAGTAAAATTTGGGTATCTATATAATGATGTAAAAGACAACCATTCTTTTTCTTTTTTAGTGAAACCATCTGAATACACCCCCCAGTTTATACAATACCTTGATGGTATTTCAGCAAAGCTGTGAATATGATATTAGCAATATTTTATCCAAAACAGTTCATACTCATTATATTAATCTCACTAACATTGAAAAAAAAAAGCTTTGGGTGATTTAAGAAAGAATAAAGATCTTAGAATTATGAAGGCAGACAAGGGGGTTATTTGGAGGTTATGAATCAGGCTGACTATGTTAATGCCATGGAAAATATGTTGAGTGACATATTGATGAATTCATGGTTATTTCATTGGCAGATATGCATACTAGTTAGAAATTCATCCACACTTGTCTATATGACTTTGTTATGATTGGTGAGATTGATCTTCATATCTTTAATTATTTAGTGACAGAGAAACCTCAGTAGGTTCTTTGTTTGATATACCTAAGATTGACAGAAATTATTTTTTTCAGCACACAAGAATATAACAGAAGGTAATTCTTTTTTTTTTTTTAACAAAATCATTAATCATATGGTCCAGAAATTACCTTCCTATATTAAAGACTCTTGGGACTTTTTGGACATAATTCAGAATTTAATAATATTTTTTCTTATGATTTTGAGGTAGTAAAAAAACATTTACAATTGATGTTACTTCTTTATTTTCTAGAATTCCACAAGAGTTAGATTGGAATTTGTAAGACAGTTTTTTTTTCTAAATATACCATGTTTTCAAATAATATTATCAATTTATTCTGTTCTTTGTTAGATATTGTTTTGGGCATTTTTTTTTTCTTTTGAATATGAAATATTATAAACAAATAAAATATCTAGCAACAAGGTCTGCAGTAGTGCCATCATTTGCCAACCTACTGTTGGTTGGTGAGAAGCTGAAATGTTACCATTATGTGATTCATTTAAAAACATGTTCTTTTTTTATAAAATATTTTTGGGTGAGTTTTTTAATATATTTTATGGTACTGAAGATGAAATTAAGGCATTTAAAGGGCAGCTTGGTGCCAGCACTGAGTTTTTAAAATTCACTTTGCGTAATATAGGGGACAAAGTTAATTTCTGGGGTATTGTTTTGGAATGGAATGTAAAAGAAAAAAATTGAGAGCTTTATTCTCCAAAATGACACTTTTTTCCTTAAATATGTTATTGAATTATTTAAAGTGAATATATTTTCAATAACTTTACAATATGATACATAGTTAAAACAGGTTAACAACAGTATAAAATTAACAACCATAAAAACATCAAGTCAAATTATATAGAAGAGTGTCTAGGTTTATACAGATGATTTACAATTTGGCATTCAGACTTGATTACATGTAGTGTTTAAGTCTTCTCTCTCCACTATTTTTACTGTCTTTAGCCATGAATTGTAGTAAGTTGTTGTTCTTTCCATTCTGTTCCTGATGGTTCTTATTTCCATTCTCAATACATTCAATGCAATTGTTCTGTATTCCTTGAATGAGGGTGAAGTTTCACTTTTCCAATTTGTAGTTATGATTCTGCGTGCAATTGCTAATAATGTCCATAATAGTGGCAACTTTATTCTAGGAACACACTTGGGTATATATGTGAATTAAATAAAATTAGAGATTTAGACAAGTAAAAATTATCATTAAAAACAATTTGTAAGAAACAATTAATTTTGTCCCAAAATGGCTTAAGTAGATGACAATCATATAACATACGCTGCCAGTCTGCTCTTAAATTCTCTTTACATCTCCAGCAGCCTATATTTTGTTTAAACATAAGTTCCATTTTATGTGATGTTATATAGGACATATGAATAAATTTCTTTGTGAAAATCTTCCATTGCAAATGATAGAGATGTTTGCTTTGTGGAGAAAAGTATTTTACTTTTTTTCCATTATTAGTTGGAAATTGATTTTTATTGTTTTACAGTAGTCCCAAAAGTTTTTGCTGTGATATAATTTCATTTTCTTAATTATTTTATACATGTTTGATAGGTAGCCTTTTCCATGTACAACTTGTGTTGTTAAAACATGTGCCTATGAATTTTTGGTCAGCTGCATTGTCTCTAGTCTATTTAAAATATGTTACATTATGTCTTGTGTACTTATCCATAAGTCACTGTCTAAATCAAGTTTCCTTCTTATATGTTCTATTGTCAGAACTTCCTCAGACTCTAACAACTGATTCCAGTAAATCAATTCATTTTTTCTTAAGTGCCTTTATTATGTGTAAATCAAAGGTTTTAATGTTATTTTGCATACATTGATGGGATATAACATAAATGGCCAAGCTTTTATGTTGGGGTTTCTATTTATAAAGGTTTTGCAACCATTTAATATATTTTTTTATGAATTTAGAATTTATATGTTTGTGTTTGCTTTCTATAAAATGTTCTCTCATCAATCATCTCTGTTTTAAGCCTTTGGTAATGTCTATGGATTTGGAATAGCATGATCCAATTTTAATTTAAGATAATGATTTTTCATAAAGCAATTTAATTAATAAAGTATTTTTTTGAAAATCCATATTCTTCTAGAACTAATCAAAGATAGTCACTGTGGACAGAATCAAAGGCACTATTTATGTCTAGACTGACTATAGTCATATTTTGTTTTGTAAAAGTAGTATAATCTGTTAAGGAAATTATTATTTTAATATTATCATATGTGTTTCTATCATTTATAAAGCCAGTTTGGTCTTTGTCTATTAATAAAAGGAGCATCTATTTAATTCTAGCTGCATGTACTGCCATGAACATCTTTTACTCAATATTTAATAAAGATATAGGTCTGTACAATGAACATTCATCTGTAGTTTTGTCTGACTTCAAAATAGGGGATATTATGGTTTATTTCCAAGAAGGATGAATCTTTGTGTCTTCTTTTACTAATATAAACACATTCAAAACTAATGCCAAAGCTTCTTTAGTTAGAAGTTTAAACATTTCTGGGATCATATTATCTATGCCTGGTGCTTTGTTTAGTTTTAGGTTATTAATTTGGGATTTATGTTCAGTCAGTTATTTGTTTTTCTATTACTTTTATATGATCATCTGTTAGTTTGGTTTTGAGAGCAGCGGCGGTTAAACAAGGTTAAACTATTCGGGCCATCTAAATTCCACTCTTCAAATTTTCCCTTAGAACTACCTTCCTCGAGCTGTACTGCTGATCTAACCAGCATATCCTATAACTGAAAAGTTCATCTCTACTTGATTCCCAAGTAGACTATTCTCTATCTGTAAAGCCTAGCACTTACTCCTACAGTACTTGCACCTTGATAAAACACTCTTATTATAGATAGTACCCCACCAGCCTAAAACCCACTTCCCCCGGAGTCCTTTGAAAGTCTCTTTATCTAATACTTATAGTATGTCGAGGGATCAGTTGCTAGTGTCCTCTCCAGCTCAACTGGTGAATCTGGGAATATTGAGGCAATGTTACAATTGCCTCATGTACACAGACAATCCTCTCTTTCTCCCACAAAACACAAATACATGCGAGAGATGCAACTATACGGCCAAACTGGAGGCTGAGCTCTCTCAACATAGGACTGGCAAGACCAGACAGGAGGAGAAGGTAACCACACACAATACATACCCAGTCACACATGGTACCATCACAACTTCAAATCATACACATACTCACACAAAGACATACTCTGATCAAAATTTACCAAAACAGCAGAGGCCACCAAAGCAGACACCCAAACAACTACCACCCATGCAACACATAGACCACACAGTCAGAGTGTCAAACAGTCACAGCCCTTAAGGCCAAACAAAATGCCAGACACACTTGTCATTGGTGATTCCATAGTCAGACACACTGGCGTCCCGCTCACCAGACTGAGTAAGGAGGAGGTCACAGTAAGCTGCCCTAGAATCCGCCATATAACGCAAGCACTCAGGTCTCTCAACAGCAGGTACAACTCAGTCATTGTCCACGCTGGTGTCAACGACCTGAGTTGGACTACATGAAAAGGGACATCGAGGAGCTCTCTGATTATGTAGCCCAGGCAGGTATGACACTGACCTTGAGCAGTATCCTACCTTCACCTAGAATGATGCCACAATACAGTGATAAGATGATCAGCTTTAATAATTGGCTTAAATTCTGGTGTCATTCAAAGAGGATCCAATATCTGTCTGCCTGGGATGACATGCTGGACAGGGACTGCTTGCACCTGTCACCCCTGGGCTTCCGGATATTGGCAAAGGCTCTTGCCACCCTCATAGTGCCTTTTTTAGGCAAGGCTCAAATTCTAAACCTACCACCCTAGAACACCAAAAGGAAAAAACTAAGGGTAATGCTGCTCAATGCCAGAAGTCTCAATCTCAAGATGCAGGCCCTTCTCAATATGGAGAACATCGATGTTTGTGCTGTGACAGAAACCTGGTTCAAGGCTCCTGAGAGCACCCCAGCACTAACAGGTTTCACCTCGTATCATGACAACACCAAGAAAGGAGGGGTGTCCATATTCATAAAGGACACCCACACCTCAAGGTTGGTGGATGCATCGGAGACCATCCAGGTGCAATTAACCATAGGCAAGACTGCTCTGCAATTTGTAGCATGTTACAGGCCACCCTCTCAAACTCAGGAACCTCACATGGCCTTCCTGAAAACATTGGAGGGATAAATGTATCTCCAAACACCATCATACTAGGTGACTTCAACTACCCTAATATAGACTGGGAACACTACTCAAGCCCAAACACTCTAACCCAAAGATTCCTGGAGTTCATAAACTCAAATGCCATGGAACAACTAGTCACCATCCCCACAAGAGGAGAAAACATACTTGATCTCATCATCACGAACATGGGATCAAAATGTTCAACACCAGAAGTATACCCCTCACTGATGAGATCAGATCATAAACTAATCTCGCTGGAGGTCCTCATCCACCTGAAACAAAAAGACCACAGTGAAAAACTTCTCAAAAGCCGATTTCACACTTCTAAAAACTAGTGTGGTCTCCTTTAAGGCCCCTGAGCCAGTGGTAAACATTACTCAAACCGCTGGATCACTTACAAATGCCTTCTACCAGCACCTACAGGACTGCATGGATCAGGCAATCCCAAACAAAACTAAGACTCTCTGTACCAAAGGCAAGCGTCCAGTCTGGTGGACCCCAGCCATAAACAAGCTCTACAACAAAAGGAGGAAGCTACTACAAGATAGAGCAAAATCCTTGAAAGGTAAGACACCTTTGATCATTATAAGTAAAAAACTAAGAGCTCTCATAAAATCATCCAAGGCAAATTTTGAGAGAAAAATCGCCAAGGACTCTAAAGACAATCATAAGGCCTTCTTTATGTTAGAAACCTAGGAGGAAACTCCCAGATATGCTCAGAATTAGTTCAAAATGATGTGAAAATTACTGAACCTACACACATTGCTAACATACTGGCTGACAGGTTCAGTGCAAACTAAAGGAGAGATATCTATTCCAGAGGATTGTAGCCCCCAAACATCTCCAACGCCCAGGTGAGAACTGCCCTCACTAAGGCAAAAACACAGCATCCATGGGACCGGATGGTGTCCCCGGCTGTGTGCTTCATGAACTCAACAATTAAACCCACAGTTAGGACAGCTGTTTAATCTTAGCCTCACCTCAGGAACTGTGGTCCCACTTCATAAGGGCGGTGCCTCCACAGACCCTGGAAATTACTGCCCCATTAGCTTGACAAGCCTTATCTACAAAGCCATGGAGAGGATCATAATGGAACTCATAAATAAAGACATAGGGAACTTGCAGACTTTGGATCCAACCCAGTTTGGCTTTGTCAAAGGCAGATCCTGCCTCTTAAACTTGGTTGACTTTTCGAGACAGTCACCAAGGCCATTGATGAGGAAAGGCAGTCCATACAGCCTACCTCGACCTGGCAAAGGCCTTCAGGTATCATCGAAAAACTCATCAGCTTGAATGTAAACCCATACATCACAAGATGGGTTGCAAACTGGCTAAGTGACAGAACCCACAGGGTCAGAGTTGCTGGAGCCATGTCAGACTCAAAGCCTGTCACAAGTGGTGTCCCACAGGGCTCAGTCCTGGGTCCACTCTTGTTCGGAATCTACTTTTCTGAAGTACAAGCAAACACAGGAGGGTTATGGCTGACAAAGTTTGAAGATGACTGCAAACTGCATCTGACACAGATATCCTCCAGAAGGGTCTCACAGAAACGGATAACTGGTGCCAGAGCCATGGCCTGAAGTTAAACGCCAAAAAATGCATAGTCATACGGAAAAATAAGGTTACCCTAGCTACCATATAGGTGGCAATCCACTGAGCACAGAAAAGTCATCAGGGATCTGGGGACCCAAGTTGACAGTAGCCTCGTTTGACACTCATGTTGCTAAAGTAGTTAGGAAAACCTTCTATATCGCCCACCTGATCATGAAGGGATTCACATCTAGATCAAGGGAGGTCATCGTCCCCCTGTACTCATCACTCATTAGACCTATGATTGAGTACAATGCCCCGTTCTGAATGTATCTGACCAGACACCTGCTGCAGCTTGAAAGGCCCCAAAAGTTCCTCACCAAAAGGATAAAGGGTCTCAAAAATATGTCTTATGCTGCCCGACTGAAAGAACTCCAGCTCTATTCAGTCTCATACCGCTTGCTCAGAGGTGACCTGTGCCTGACATATAAGGCCATGTGAAACCCAGATTTGATGAATATGCTTCACCTCAAAAAATCTAGATCCCTCAGAACCACAAGGGCGGGAGACTTAAACCTTGACACGGTTATAAATAGAACGTGCTGGAGGGACAGATTCATCACCCAGAGACTCCCTATGCTGTGGAACAAAATCCCGTTACATGTGAGGCAGAGCACCTCGCTGGCCTTGTTCAAGAGGAATCTTGACCAATGGATGGGAGATCGCAGATATACCCCAGGGATTACTTCAGTGTCACTGCTTGACAGAGGCACAGAAAAATGATAGGCATAGTTTTTATTCAAACTAAAGGAGTGGCGAAAGCCACATAACTATGGGCTAGGCTTATAAATGCCCTTGGGCAGATAGCCTAGTATGAACCTATGAACCTATAAAACTAGACATTCAGAAGGGAAATATGAATTTCATAAGTGAATTAGATTATTTATGAGTTCCATTATGATCCTCTCCATGGCTTTGCAGATAAGGCTTGTCAAGCTAATGGGACAGTAATTTCCAGGGTTGGTTGGTTTTGATATGTTTTCTTACCTGGAATTCCAGTAAGTCTTTGTCCCGTTGCATCTTCTTGTTTTAAACCATGTTAATGCTTTACCCTATAAATACAACTTCAAAGAGTCCCAAATATATATATATATATATATATATATATATATATATATATATATATATATATATATCATGATTTATGTCTAAAAATGTTTGTATCTCTTTAACATAAAATTATTTAAAATCTTTTATGTTTGTCATGTATGATGGAATTCTAGTTAAAGTTATTCTTTTTTTGCATTTAAATCTAGAACAAGTAACAAGAACAGTAATAACATTATGGTTTGACAATGGGTATGTGACTACTTTGACTTTATCCAACTTTGTAGTTAGATCTCTTGATATGTACACTCTATTTACTTTTGAATGTGTGCTGTGTCAATGGCAGTAATGTATAAAGAATAATTATTAGGATTATGATGTTCATTAATGTCTACAATATTAAAAATTTCTGTAAAATCAGATAGCACCTTAGAAATTGTTGTTTCCTTTTGTGTGTTTCTAGCATCAGTGTCCTCAACATTCATTATACAATTAAAGCCTCCTGCTATGATTATTTCCCCTTTAATATGGTGTATAATGTCTTCTAAATGCTGTGTGGCTACTTTGACACCTAATCCAGGTATCCAATAAATGTTTACTAGAGTATATACCTTCCCTTTTATGGATATCCTTCCTAAACAGAGCACCTCTGTTTTGTCATAATATGCATTTAAATTTTTTGGCATTATGATTGACCCCCGGATTTAATAAACTCCTTGTAGGAATAGTGCAAGCCCTACACGAAGTATACCATGGACATGTCTGCAGCTTCTTCCTCTGCAGCGTGCCTTGAATATTAATGAAGGTGCACTACTGAGGGGCAGCTGTGTACATGGTTACTGAATCAGTTGTAGGGTGTGTGTTACAGTGCTCAGAGATGTGTAACACACCCCTTGCACTGTCAAAGTGCCGGGCGGCACTATAATAGTAAATAGAACTGTCTTTTTGCCCTGTGTCAAAAGTTATATGTAATCGGTGTGTTACAGTGTCCATAACACACCCCCTGTGCTGTCAGAGTGCCATACAGCACTGAAATTAAATGTGAAAGTGTGATTATCCCTTTTTGTTTATTTATTTGTTTATTTATTTATTTTGTGTGTGTGTGTGTGTGTGTGTGTGTGTGTGTGTGTGTGTGTGTGTGTGTGTGTGTGTGTGTGTGTGTGCTTGTGTGGTGCAGTGCAGTGCTTAGCAATAAACATGTGCCAAACATCTAAAAATAGAAAACAGATACTTTTAATTTTAATAAAAAGGTCAAATCTAAGCATAGCTGATTGTGTTTGCGTGGCGTGGCACTCACCAGTGCTTAAACATAACTGAGACGTATATAGAACAGTATAGCTCTGATCACCAGCTGAATGGTCTTAGTGGTGACTTTCTATGCAGTAGGTGCATGGTTCGAATACTGGCTATTCATCTTTTTACATGCAATAGGGAAATGTTTTAATTTTTTTTTTTTTTTTTATGTATACATTGAAATTTGTTAACCAGGTTATTGAAGCTTGGCTAGATGCCCATATTTAGTGGAGACCCAAGTATAAAAGTCCCAGTTAAATACAAATGTCCAATACATTAAAGTTACACTACCAGATGATGTAGTAAAATGCATATGTTTAGGGGATATAAAGTAAAATAGATACACATAATAATAAATTATCATTGATGAACAGATACTTTCAATACATTTTTTTCAAGCTGTAGTTTGCCCATAGCTAAGCACTTTTAAGCAAAGTTAAGCAATGCTCAAACAGGACCTATTTTAGAAGTACTTAGCAATACACAGCTTTGCTTAGCTTATTTGGGCAGGGCTTAGAACTCCCAGTTTAAGCAGTCTTCAGCTCAGCTAAGCGGATTTGTGCACAGCTAAGCATTGCTAAGCATTTTCCACTTTAAGCACTACTTATCTAAGCTTAGAGGGTTTGTGCACTTCTAAGCTTTGCTTAGCATTTTTAAAAATGGTCCAATGGCAGCAAAGGGTGGGAACATAGCCTTATTTAAGCTGCACAGGTAGGAATACAGCCAGAACCTGCTCAAGTTTTATCACTGCAGATGTTATGGCTGGAGTTGGAGAGGGAATGCATTTTCAGATGCAGTGCTGGGGCATGTTGGAGTCCAGGGTCATGGTTGGGCTCCTTGTCAAAGACCATGATGACAAAAGCTGCAGGGCCAGTACCAGGTCTCTGAATACAAGTCCAAGGCCTGGGACTATCTGACATGTGATCTCAGCAATGCTACTGGAATCCCCTGCACTGGTTATCAGGTGCATCATCATTATGACAACCTGAGGAAGAGAAAGGGGGTGCTCTTGGCCTAATGGATCCAAGATGCATGGGACCAGAATGCATAAGATCTTTGTAAGTATAAGAAGCATTGCTTTACCAAATTCTAGCCTGAATATCTGATAGACAGATACACATAATGGTGTGTTTTCCTTCTCACAGCTGCAGAGGAGAGGGCTTACAACTTGGAAGCCCATGCAGGGTGCCTAGTGAGGATGTGCCGAGAGTGTGGTGAGTATAGAGGAATCTTGCAATATATAGTAATATAAATAAGAAAGAGTACAGTAGCAACTGCCAGTAGGTATATTCTGTTCTGACCATACTGCAAAAACATTAATAATGTGTAGCAATGACCTGTGTATACAGTATTAATACTAATGATCTGGTAATAAGTACACTGGCATTCTAAATGTAAAGGAATAAATGACATTCATTCATAATCTACAGGAAATACAGTACAACTGCAGTCAGAATTGTGAAGGAAATAAAGTTAATATTGCATAGGTTCTGTAATAACAGCAAACCTTCAATGCATGCATTATTTAAACTGGAGAACAATAAAGTTTGTCAAATGTATACCAATGACTGTCATGTAACTCTCAATAAAGTTTTGTTCTGCCAGTTGTGTGTATTCTGGTCTGTTGTTGAAGAAATACAATTCTACAGGTGCTACAAAGCAAATATGGGTATTTCACTATGAAGTGACTGAAGTTTGGCTGCTAAAGCACTGTTATGCTAAAGTGTAGATGTGCAGCTGTACTACAAGATAGAATGCAAATTGATATATGTTCTGCACTAACATGTGAACCTCTAATAGGAATTTGTAAGGTATTATAGTGTTTTTCCTTGCATTAACCTTTGCATTTCAGCTATATGCATTCCTGAATGTAGGTACACTGATGCAAGCAAGTATGACACAGTAGTAGCTGTAGACTGAAAATATACCATCTACAAATGTATATGGGTCAGGCAGGCATTCCAGCACCCTGATATGGTTTTACAGATAAAACTCCAAAAACAAAACAAACTGGTAAAAACAGAAATAGCAAGCAGACTGTAAGTAAACCACACTGTTTAATTGTGAGCGCTTTCATCGAAGCCAGTGCTCCAACTTCTTCAGACATTTCAAGACAACGCATAAACACTTTTTATATATCCATCCATTAATTAAATAGATCCAA
This sequence comes from Protopterus annectens, assembly GCF_019279795.1. Classification (NCBI taxonomy): domain Eukaryota; kingdom Metazoa; phylum Chordata; order Ceratodontiformes; family Protopteridae; genus Protopterus; species Protopterus annectens. The sequence continues at coordinate 1,554,699,053 of NC_056733.1, forward strand.
TTAAAACAATTGAGTTTTATACTCATTAAATAAAATTATTAAAATTAATTAACATTTTAAAACAGTGCCTCTAATACTGTCTAAGTTAAAAACTCTTGTTCATACTACAGGTATACTAAAACACACACACACACACACACACACACACACACACACACACACACACACACATATATATATATATATATATATATATATATATATATATATATGTGTGTGTGTGTGTGTGTGTGTGTGTAAAATACTTCGTTATTTAATTATTCATATTTCTAAAATGTATATATATATATATATATATATATATACAGATATGGAATGGTTGTCCTTCACATGGCTGGGACAAAGGCATTAGTCAGGCCTCCTTTGAATACAGAGGCTTATGCTGTTGCAAGGTTATGCTTGGAGTCATGTAGGATGCATCCTGTCATGTGATATGTTCCCATAGTAGAAGTATACCATGAATTTCACATGGCAGTGGTGACCTGTTCCCTACATATAGGAGAAGGGGGCAGGTATTGTGGACATCCTGCTGTACTGATGGGAGGGACAGGGGGTGAGACCTACACTTACTCTGTCAGGCATCAAGTATGCTATACTTACACCACTGTTATAGCTGGTGTCCTTGACTACCAAAAATGAGCAGATGTAGGTGTTACCTGTGATGTTGCAGACATATGTGCAGAATGAGAGATGAATGTCTGTAGTGGATGTCAACAATGTTGGCTCTGGGTTTGCTGTGCAGGTTTCCAGGAGTGATCCCATTTGCTTGTTCACACTAATGAAATATTGCTTGTAAATGGCCAACTGCCACTAGTTTGTCCCAGACAGTGGTATGTCACCCATGTTATAGACACTTACATATTGCAGATGTCCACCAGACAGGTGTACTAATCCTTGAAGAGGACGACGTAGTCCTGTCAGGTATACCTGACTCCATGCATGTATACAAATGCACTTCTAGCACATGTGTGTATGTGTGGATATTAGTGCCAGTCTCTACAGAGGGTTTGGGGTTGTGAAGTTGTGTATACCATCTCCCAGGAGGCTGTTTTCCATGTTGGAAGTGTATGTATGTGTGACCCTAGCTAGATGGGTATTGTGGGAGATGGTGACTACAAACCTGACTGCATGATGGTTGTGGATGGTGCATATAGCCAGGATGGGCTTCCTCATCACATGTGGTGGGTGGTAGCTAGATATGATTTGAATTGGTGTGTTGCCAATGGTGAACTGCCACTGCAGTGTCCACTGTGCATCCCATTGCCTGTACAGTACAGAGATGTGTATGTGTCTCATATATATATATATATATATATATATATATATATATATATATATATATATATACTGAAATCACATGTCCCATGCTATTTCCACCCACACTGTGGGGTATGACGGTATGATAGGATGGTTGACCAGGTAAGGCTTGTGTGCTCTCTGCACCTTTAAACCATGTGTGTGTGACTGCACAGATGTCAGCATTCCCCAGGGTTAAGAATGATTGCATTGAGGGCAGAGTCATATGTAGACACCTAGGGTGTAGCACCATGGCCTTCAATGTGTGCTGCACTGACAGTTATATGTTGGTACTGATAACCTCACCACTTTTCCTAATGAAGGCACCATGGGGGTGGTGAAAACCATTGCCAGACACCTGAAGGCCAGTTGAAAAAGATGGAGGCCACCTATTGCAGAGCATTGAGGTCTGTTGACTATATCACCCCTGGCTCACAGTTACTGGAACCCCCTGGAATATCACAGGATAAAAGGCCACATGTTAAGATTAATCATTTTCTGAATGTCTTGCGACATCAATCTGGGTGACAGCAGAATGCTGCATAAGGCTAGGGGCATACCTGTGTGGGGCACATAATCAGTGTTCTCTCTCATGTCTTACTGCACATAATCCAGGGATGTACATCTCAGGTCAGGTATGGCAACATGGACTGTGACAGACCCCTGACAGTACCTGTTGGTGAGATATAGCAGTGCGTATGCAATATGGCAGAGTCTGTCACCTGAAGTAACTGTGACTATCCACATATATAGCCATGTGAGAGGCTCATCAGTGTTTTTCACAATGGAGTCTCCTATGTGTAACGTGTAACACATTTGACATGTGCTGATGCCTCCATGACTGTGGGACACAAGAGTGTGGCCATGTGTGGTATGTGGAATGTACATGGCTTTGCCTTGGAGGTCTGCTTTGTTTGTGAATGTGTATATTGAGGTCCATTGCATATGTGTGTGTATGTTGTGTAGGTGTTGGTGGTGTGTGAGGTGTACTGACTGTGCTGTCAACCTGTTTTGGGAGAGATATGTGGCCTTGACAGGGTGAGAGCATGGACTGCAGGTTACTACTGACATTGCATCTCTCACACAGTATGTTCCTTGATGGTGGTTATATATGGTTGTCCATCTGTGTACATGAGGCAGGTGCTACACTGTGGTAGGACACCCATATCAACCACACTGTTAGGGGGAATGGTAGGACTTTGTCAAGCCATATAGTCCAGAATGTGATGGAGGAAGGCCAGGGAGACCTGAGGGGTGGGCCTACAGCCCAGGTGCATACTACAACAGTATGAAGCTGACACCACAGCATACCATGTAGACAGGCTATGAACAAGCATTAAGAGGTGCAACAGATAAATGCATTTGAACACCTCATAGCACATGCAGCAAGTAGCATGAAACATCAGGATCAGGAGGGCAATGCATGATGTATTGCCACTATGTTGCAGAAAGCCACATGCATAATGTTGTCATAGATTGTGGTGTACAATGTGGGAGTTAGTGGTGGATAGTGGTAGTAAATGTGGATGTGCAGGGTATGTACATAATGGTGAGCACTGTATGTGGTCCTTTGATGTGTTCCTCTGTTCGAGTCTTTCAGGTGGGATGTATAGATGTCCCAATCCACCTATCTCAGAAGCTGAGGCTGCTACCACTATTGATGTTCTGAGACTCCATCACCAGGTGCTGTTGACAAGGAACCATCATAACCAGCAACAACACGCTGCACTGTGAGCAGACCTCGTAGCAATGGTGAATGATGTGGTCCACCAGGACAGGACCTATGAACAGGTCCGACACTGTGCTACAGATATAATACATCATGCACAGCAAAGGGCCACAGCTGTGGCCAGGAACCATGCTGGCACCAAGGGAGGGCCTGCTATACAACCTCCACCCTCAGCCACAGAGGAGTTCCTGGCAAACCTGGGTGTAGCCACCAGCTCACAAGAAACTATCACAACATATGTCATGAAGGTGGGTGGCACAGATTCCACAACTGAGGAGTATTCAGGTAAGCCTCCAGTGGTCATCACATTAATACTGTAGCATTCATAGTGACAGCCTTTGCATACCTGTACCCATATGTTGGGTCAATCTGTATTTGTGGGTCGGGTTTTGTAATGCACACATGTGCACACATATTGTTAAGGTCAGCAATTTGGGTAGTATCACAGTTTGTACTGTACATGTTGATAAATGCACATATTATTGTGTGCCGATGCCATATGTGTGTCTGCTGACAATACCACTCCCCCACAGATCCATAGGTACCTCTGGTCTGGCTGGGGACCATGATCCTGTAGCCGGTGAGTGTAGAACTGTCTTGTTATGGCTCATCTATATCCTCAGCATGTTAAAGGCTGCCAGTTTGCCATGGGTACTACTGCTAAGCTAAGCCATATTGCAATAAGTGCATGTTCAGTTGTGGTGTGGTTTACTACAGTGCATTATATCGGTAATCACAGTAGCATATCTGCAGGAGCTGTAACATATTAGCAGATATTTTTGTAAAGGCATAGCCAGTCTGCTATAGAAGGGTGCATTACTATTGTGTAAACGGGTGCACTGTGTTTCAGGTGAAGGTCCAGCACATACTCTGACTTGTCACATATCTCACAGGTATATAGTACCAGCAACATTTAATGGATGTAGCTGCATTGCATGTTATCAGGGGCCTGTCCAGAGTGTGTCTGTTGTGGACTGATTCCAGAGTGTGTCTGTTGTGGACTGATTATGTGTTGTGCATGGCATCAGTCAGGAGGTGTGGTCTGTATCATGGGTTTGTTGCACCTCACCTGTGTGTGTGTGTGTGTGTGTGTGTGTGTGTGTGTGTGTGGGAGGGAGGATCAGCAGACATTATAGTGCAGGAATTAATGTAGTCATGTTGTCTTCCCCTCAAAGGTGACCATGGGGGTTGAAGTGTGTCTCCCTCACAACCTGATGTCAGTGTCTCATCGGACTTTGATGATGGTGGTGGCCATAGTGAGGCACAGGTAGGGTTGTTGGGTGCTGAATCTGTCCCATTGGTTGACATACCACTTCCACCCTCAATGTCCCCCACACAGTTTGTATGCCCACACATACCCAGTCCACAGCAGCCACAGATATTGGGCAGTCAAATGGTGGTAGCATTGAACAGGGGAGTGTGGGGACTATGGCATCTGTGACTGCAGACACTAGCCATAGCCAGAGATACGGAGAGGTCCCACACAGGCAGATTGACAGGGGTGCTCGAAGAAGGACTGCTGTCTATCCAGGACCTGTCAGAGGTGTCACAGCATGTGTGATCTGATTCATGTTTCGGTCTATCATAGAGGCACAGGCATGTTGTAAATAGTAGACAAGATGAATGCTCAGGGTTATGGATGCCACACTGCCTGGCATGCATTACTACCTCCACTGCATTGGTGATGCCTTACTTAATTTTGCTGATGTAGTAGATAGACGGTGGGATGAGACATTGTCAGTCCTTAACAATGCAATATCTGTGCTGGAATATGTGGTGGGAGTAAGGTGTCAGACACATGGGCATAGCTCAGTAACAACATCAGTTGAGAGTCCAAGTGGCCATGTACAGTCACAATCTCATAGTGGCAGTACCACTAGCACTACCAAAGGTAGGGTGCTGTCCACAGCACAACATGACAGGCCATGGGCACATGGTCCTGGGCAGTCCCGTGAGGGACACAGACCCAGCAGACACTGGTCACCATCAGCAAGTAGTACCGCATCTGGCCCTAGGCATGGTGGTGCCAGTGCCACTTCTGGCAGAATCAGTTCCTGTGTTCATGGCCAGAGATTGTAAACTGTACATTCTGCCATGTACGGTCTACAGCTGTCCAGCATACCCTTGTGTAGGGCTAACACATGGCTTGACTGTATGCATACACACACTCACACATCACTGCTACATGCAGGTCCCCAACAGAGACACACACACCTCTTCTCCATGGCACAGCTGACCAGTACCCCTACACACACACACACACACACACACACACACACACACAAACACACAATGTCAACTGTATGGCACAGCCTAGACCTTTGGCAACACAACACCACCCTGTGCATGTGATGACACCTGGGCCACATCCCTGTCATCCATACCATCATTGCAGGGACATGCTAATATGTGTCTGATGCACAGGGTGAATATTCTGTAGTACAGTTAATGACAGTTTGTAGTGCAGTACTGTTATGTCCTGTAAGGTGCTGTCTGCTGGAAATTGTCATGTGTACACATCAAAGTGTATGTATCTTTGTGCCATGATGCTTTATTGCTGTTAGTAGTGCTGACTGACTGTTGTTATTATTTTTCTGTTCTAGGTGTCTGTGTGTCTAAGTCATGGGACCTGCTGCCATTACAGAAGCTCATGATGGCAACGCAAAGACATTTTCCTCACCAAGGTATGGCTGTATATGTGCATGTTGACCTAGGTGCATATGCGTGGAACAGTGTGTGAGGGAGAATGGAGGCAGACAGCGTACTCTTTTATGCAAAGTTCTTGACACAACATGCTACTCTTGATGCATGTCACCTGGGAGTTCTGTAGGATCGCAGGTTCATAGGTCCATAGAAGGTTACTAGAGTACTGTCCCTGGGTCCTTTACAAGCCTAGCCATTACTTTATCGCCAACAGAATCATTTATCAGCACCTCTTGCCTCTGGCATTGATGAACACAAGTTGGACCCCTGGGACAGAGTTTTGTTTTCCGATCCACTCATAGAGATGCACTTGATGATAGTCTGAATCATACTCTGACATGTATGGGAAGTGCATTCCTGAGACAGGGCAGCCTCTGGGAGGCAAACCTGTTTCTCCAGCAGGTTTATTTGCTGTCATATATATGTCAGATACAGGCCTGTCATGCTGGTAATGTGCATAGGTTCATAGATTAGGTTCATAGATTAATACTATTGAGGCCAGGACCTTGGCACCATTCCATACCCACTGTATGGCCCTGTTGTAATGTTTTAACATCAGTTTGTGGGTCAATGACAGACAGCACACTACTTACAGCTGCCACAGCCTTAGGTGGTACCTACATATGTGAGTAGTGGCAGTTAGCCTTCATGCCTAGATACATGTGGGTCATTGGGGCAGCAGCTACTCATAGAGCCTACACATATCTACATATTGCACATACATAGACATCACAAAGTAGGGTTGCTGCCTTATCAAATGTGGAATGTGGGACACATCTTGTAGTATTTTGACAGTTGGCAGGACATACCATACCCCAACAGACAGGACTTCCCTTGGTTTGCCAATATGACAGCTTCTCTGTGTCACATTACCATAGGTTATGCTATTTCTCATAACCTTAAGGTGCTTCTGATGTGAAATAACTGCTTTATGCAAGTAGTGCACAACTTTAGGAAATGTTTGTTGTCCTACACTCTGGGGACCTCTGTATTGTTTATGTCATTGTCACAGGTCACACCTGGCTAAACATGTACTGCAACCTGCAGGGTGGGACAGGTGGTGGCCATACCTCTCACCTCTACAAATTTCTGCAGAATGTCCTGATGTTTGCCATGTATTTTTGTTCTGTCTGTCATAGCACTGTGATTTTCTGGCAAAGTAGTGTGAAATCATTGAAAACTGATGTTGCATAATAATGACAGATATTTTCCTGTCAGACTTCATACTCTTCAGAAAATGCATGTGAATGCACAAACTGTTATGCTATCTACTTTGTATGTTTGTCAGAGCACTGTTTCAAGATTGACTGTAATATTTGGGCTTTGTCCCACTTTTCTGTATGGTTTTATCCAGATGTCTTTCTCTAAGGGGTCGAGAGGTATGTTTGTGGCCTTAACACAGTCACACTGCTGCTAAGGGATATACATATGTACACATGCTCACACATACACACACACACACACACACACACACACACACACACACACACACACACACACACACACACACACACACACACACACACACACACACACACACACACTCATGAACTGCCTTTGTTGACAGGAGAACCCCTACCTGCCTAGATTTACGTACAATAGAGCTGTATACGTAGTGCATGAACTACAGAGATTATACAGTTTTGCAGTGTCTGCCACTACTGTTCAAGTGGATGACATCTGCAGGTGCTGGGGGATAAACAGGGCCCCTTTAAAAGTTATAACCATGCCACACACACTGCTGCAGGGGGACAAGCATTCCAACACACATGCACAGTGAGTTTTCCAGTTTTGGAATTAGAACACCTATCTTTCTAGTTGTGCCTACTATAGTGCACCAAATGTATTGAAAGTGCCACAGTGCTATTATGTTTGAAAATGCGTAATTCTGCATCTAAGGTGGATGACATCTGTAGGCCCTGATTAGGTTGGTGATGGTGGAGTTAGGGTGGCACAGACACACAAAATGGTATAATCATTGCACACTCACAGGCAAGACAGCCATGTCGCTACAGGGGATATGCATACACAGACAGTCACACAGTTGGCAGTATTGAGATTAGAATCCCTACCTATCTAGTTGTATGTACTACAGTGCTATGTCTTTATTGCATACACCACAGAAGTTATATGCCTGGGGCATACCTCTCATCCTCTTAGAACAATAAATGTGGACAAAGCCTTCAATAATGGTAGGTACAAGCCCAAAAATAAGGACACTTTTTACATATTGCTCTTACAAACATAGATAACTGATACAGTGACAGGTTTCACATTAGCATTACTTTTGTGGAGGGTATGAAGTCTGAAACTCAAAAGTCTGTCATTATTTTATGACTTCAGCTATCAATAAATTGCAAGTGATTTGCCAGGAAACCACATTTTTATGAAACACAGACCAAATATATGAGGCAAACATCTGGACATTCTGCAAAAATCTATACAGTTGAGAAGTATGGGCTGCAGAGTATCAAAGTGCATCTAAGATGGATGACATCAACAGGCCCTGTAAAGTAATGCAATGAGGGGGTCAGCAGGGTGGAACAGGGCTCAAAATGGTATAACCAATATAAACAGATGACAGCCAGAGGGCATATGATTCAAACACACATATAGTTGGCAATATTGAAATTAGAACCGCATATCCATCTAGTTGCATGCACTATAGTGACACACACTTATTGCATGCACCACAGAGAAAATGTCCAATGGTGCATCTAAGGTGGATGACATCAAAATGCCCTGTAAAGTAATGCAATGGGAGGAGTCTACAGGGTAGAATAGGAATTGAAATGGTAAAACTAAGACACACAGAGGACAGCCACAAGAGATATGCTTCACCACACAGACACACACACACACACACACACACACACACACACACACACACACACACACACACACACACACAGTTGGCAATATTGATATCAGAACCTCTACCTATCTAGTTGTATGTAATATAGTGCTATGTACTTAACATGTGCACCATGGAGCTTATATACATGGAGAGTTTCCAGTGGTGTATCTAATGTGGATAACATAAACAGACCCTAGAAAAAAATGTCAATGGGGGGTTAACATGGTGAAACAGACCGCAACGTGTGTTGGTATTCCACACACATAGGCAGGAAATACACAAGGCAACAAGGGAATATATTTATATATTTATATATATATATATATATATATATATATATATATATATATATATATATATATATATATATATATATATATATATATATATATGTATACACACACACATACACACAGTTGGCAGTATTGAGATTAAAACACCTTCCTATCTAGTTGTATGTACTATAGTGCTACATACTTATCACATGCACCACTGAGCTTATAAGCCTAGGAAGTGCCCAGTGGTGAATATAAGGTTGATGAAATCAACAGGCCCTAAAAAGTAGAGCAATGAGGTGTTAACAGGGTGGAACAGGCCCTAAAATGTATTGACATTTCACACATATAGGCAAGAAATATACAAAGCCACAAGGGAATATACTTACACATACACACACACACACACACACACACACACACACACACACACACACACACACACACACACACAAACACACATTCATGAACTGCCTTTGTTGACAGGAGAACCCCTACCTGCCTAGTTTTACATACAATAGAGCTATATACATAGAGCATGAACCACAGAGAATATACAGTTTTGCAGTGACTGCCACTACTTTTCAGGTGGATGACAACTGCAGGTGCTGGGGGGTAAACAGGCCCCCTTAAAATGGTATAACCATGTCACACACACTGCTGTAGGCGGACATGCATTCCAACACACATGCACAGTGAGTTTTCCAGCTTTGCAATTAGAACACCTATCTTTCTAGTTGTGCACACTATAGTCCACCAAATGTATTGCATGTGCCACAGTGCTATTGTGTTTGAAAATGCGTAGCTCTGCATCTAAGGTGGATGACATCTGTAGGCCCTGATTAGGTTGGTGATGGCGGAGTTAATAGGGTGGCACAGGCACACAAAAAGGTATAATCATTGCACACACACAGGCAAGACAGCCACATTGTTACAGGGTATATGCATACAGACACTCACACAGTTGGCAGTATTGATATTAGAATCCCTACCTATCTAGTTGTATGTACTATAGTGCTATGTCTTTATTGCATGCGCCACAGAGGTTATATGCCTGGGTATACCTCTCAAATTCTTAGAAAAATAAATGTGAACAAAGCATTCAATAATAGGGGGGTTCAGGCCCAAAAATAGGGACACTTTTTAAATATTGCTCTTACAAATGTAGATAACTGACACAGTGACAGGTTTCACATTAGCATTACTTTTGTGGAGGGTATGAAGTCTGAAACTCAAAAGTCTGTCATTATTTTATGAATTCAGCTATCAATGAATTGCCAATAATTTACCAGGAAACCACAATGTTATGAGACACAGACCAAATATATGAGGCAAACATCTGGACATTCTGTAGAACTCTATACAGTTGAGAAGTATGGGATGCAGAGTGTCAAACAGTGCATCTAAGGTGGATGACGTCAACAGGGCCTGTAAAGTAATGTAATGAGGGTGGTCAGCAGGGTGGAACAAGCTTCAAAATGGTATAACCAACACACATAGAGGACAACCACAGGGCATATGATTCAAACACACATACAGTTGGCAGTATTGAAATTAGATCCCCTATCTATCTAGTTGTATGTACTATAGTGCTGCATACTTATTGCATGCACCACAGAGCTTTTATGCTTGGAAAATGTCCAATGGTGCATCTAATGTGGATGACATCAACATGCCCTGTAAAGTAATGCAATGGAGGGAGTCAACAGGGCAGAATAGGCATTGAAATGGTAACACCATGACACACAGAGGACCAGACACAGGAGATATGCTTCACAGGCACACACACACACACACACACACACACACACACACACACACACACACACACACACACACACACACACACACACACACACACACAGTTGGCAATATTGAGATCAAAACCTCTACCTATCTAGTTGTATATAATATAGTGCTATGTACTTAACACATACGCCATGGAGCTTATATACCTGGAGAGTGTCTAATGGTGTATCTAAGGTTGAAAGCATCAACAGGCCCTGTAAAGTATGGCAATGGGGGGTTAACAAGGTGGAACAAATCCTAAAGTGTATTGGTATTGCACACACATAGGCAGGAAATACACAAGGGAACAAGGCAATATACTTATATATATATATATATATATATATATATATATATATATATATATACATACATACACACAGTTGGCAGTATTGAGATTAGAATGCCTATATATCTAGTTGTATGTACTATTGTGCTACATACTTATCACATGCACCACTGAGCTTATATGCCTTGGACGTTTCCAATGGTGTATATAAGGTGGATGACATCAACAGGCCTTGTAAACTAGAGCAATGGGGTGTTAACAGGGTGGAACATGCCCTAAAATATATTGACATTGCACACACATAGGCAGGAAATATACAAAGCCACAAGAGAATATACTTATACACACACACACACACACACACACACACACACACACACACACACACACACACACACACACACACACACACACACACACACACACACACACACACACACACACACACACACACACAGACACACACACACACACACACACACAGACACACACACACACACACACACACACACTCACATACACACACACACACACACACATACTCAGTTGCCATTGCTGGGAATTGAATCACTACCTATCTGTTTATACTATAGCAGTATGCACTAATCGCATGTGCCATGACACTTACACATGTAGAAATTGTCTGCCAGTGTCTGCCAGTGCTGTTGGCGTGAATGACATCAGTATCTGCTGACAGGTAAACCAATGTTGTGGAGGACAGTAGTCATATGGCCAAAGTATGGATGGCCATTACACAGACATAGGACTGGTGGGTGTGCATATTCTGCTGTACATGTAATACATAAAGAAACACACACACACACACACACACACACACACACACACACACACACACACACACACACACACACACACACACACACACAGTGACTGATTTGAGATTACAATCCCGCCCTACCTACTATTACACAATAATAGTAGTATTTGCACATGCCACTGGTTAAAATTGGTATACGTGTTGCTGCTGCAGTACATCACTCTATGCCTTTCTGGGTCTCTCTCTGTCTCTCTGTCTCTCTCTCTCTCTCTGTCTCTGTCTCTGTCTCTCTCTCTCTCTCTCTCTCTCTCTCTCTCCCTGTCTCTTCCTCTCTTTAAATTATATATTTGTATATGTTACCTATATATCTACCCCCCGGATTCACTAATGCTCCTTGTAAGGCTTAATAAGTCTTACTCGGAGGCTGCAGTTGAACGGTATGATGTCAGCATGCCATGAATATGCATGAGAGTAGGCTGACTCAACCGTAAGTCTTACACGGATCATGTAAGGAAGCAAGGGGCGTGTCCGACTGCCGAGCAGTCTAAATGTCCATGCCCCTGCAAGTGTTTTAAAACTAAACAAAGCACACACACAAGAGCAAGTCCGCTCAAATGTCTCTGCACACAACACCACACTCCCTGATATTGTAAACCCCTATCACAGTTCTAAAATGCAAAACATTAAATATATTTTTTTAAATCCCCAAAATAGCTGCCCGTATTTGCACGTGTGAGTGCAGGTGTGCCCATTGCTTAGCTAGTGTTAGCAATTCTAACATGGAAGAGCATAAAAAGAATGTTTATGCACATCACACCAAATAGCAATAGCATGATGGCAGAGCGTTCACACAAAGAACAGGCATTCACGGTTCGAGTCCCACCACTCCCCTTCGTATTTATTTTTTAAATCAGTATATGAAATAATACCTGACAAATATGTTTAAACATTACTAAAAAGCAGCGAAATGGCAAATGTATCAGTGAACAAAATAAATATTTTAAAGGATCCTGATATAAAATTGCCTGCAGTTAAGCAGCGCTTCACCCAGTGCAATAAAGTTGCCTGTAGTTTAATAGCGCTTTACTTAGCGCAATGGAGGTGCCCACAGTTTAATAGGGCTTTACCTAGTGCAATAGAGTTGCCCATTGTTTCAAAGAGCTTTACCCAGCTCAATAGAGTTGCCCATAGTTCAATGGAGCTTTACCCAGTGCAATGTGTTTGCGCGGACGTGCTCGCTGCGCCAACCAGGGCACCGTAGGGCACCGAGGAGCAACATAGAGCAAAGTTGCTTAAATGCAGCCACACCCCCTAGCCTGTCTAGATAGTATGAAAATAAATTGAATGACAAGGTTCGAACCCAGGACTCTTGTGCATCAGAAGCAAAGTACAGAACCACTAAGCCATGATAACATAGGGGACCAGCCACTATTAACATTCATATACTTACGAATGGTAGTTTAACCATTACTAAGCAGGTCTGCAGTCAGCCGAGAACTTTACAAAATGGCCAGTCACAGAAAAGTGAGGGAAATGCGGCATATTTAAGCCCCACAGGCGGGAATACATGCCATAACTGATTGTAGCTCACATCTGCAGTTAGAATGTCTGGTGTCGGAGAGGGAACACGCTTCCGAGCGCAACGTTGGGGCATCGAGGAGTCCAAATACATGGTTTGGTTCCTTGTCCACCATCACGAGTCAAGACTTCTGCAGGGCCAGTTCCAAGGGATGAAGTACAAGGCAGAGGCTTGGAACCGGTTAGCTCGTGACCTCACCAGTGCCATAGGCATTCCTCGGACTGGTGAGCAGGTCCGTCACCACCATGCAGACCTGAAGAGACGAAAACAGGACCGCCTGAACCAATGGATACAGGTGGCCCGTGGGATGCGGGATGCCCCACAACTGAGTAGGTAGCCATGGAATGCAGTATGTAAGAATTGATAATGGAGTATGTATAACAGATAGGTATGTCTCAATATCACTTCATTTACTTTACAGCTGCAGGTGACCATGCTATGAATCAGCAAGCCTATGCTGATAGGCTGCTAAGGCTGTGCCACCAGGCAGATTACTGATTATTCTGCATGTATTGATATATAAAATATGGGAGAGAGCATGAAAGAAAGTGTTGTAGTCCAATAATATAGCCATAAAATTGCCTGAATAAGTCCTCTGCATATACTGTCAGATAAAAACAACAGAGAGGCAGAAAAAGAGTGTAGAAACCCATTAAGAAAGGTAACATATGTCTGGAATAATATCTCTGCAGGCACTGTCATATAAAATAAGTGAGTGAGCCTGAAAAAAGATTGTTCTAACCTATTAATAAAGGTATAATATGTCTTGAACATGTCTGCCATATACACCGTTAAAACAAATAAAGGAGTGAGCCTGTGGAAAAGTGTGTAATGTCATTAATAAAAATCTAAAACCCAGAGTGTGTCTGTGTCACAGAGTCTGAAATGTTGTTGTACCCTTGCAGTATACAAACAGTACTGTTTGAAAACATGCTGGAAACCCAGAGTTGTGCAGTCCCATATAAAGTGGGTGATGGAAGTACTAGTAGCTGTGAAACATATATACAGTCCACAACAGGCAGTTACTGACTGGCATGAATAAGCAAACCTGGCATACATGTAGCATGTTATTTTTTCCCCAGAAATGTGAGTGTGTGTCAAGAAATGCAGGGTTCTGTACAAATCGAAGTGAAAATGTCATGTGAAAACATCCCAGATATGTAGATAAAGAAATATAAATGCAATCAAGAAATATGTAGCAGTAACATCTGCATCCTGGACAGTTACTATGTCAGATATAGGTCAGGCATATATTGAACTAGCCAAACCCATTACACAACCTAATGTATGGTGGCAAGTGTAATAATACAGGTAGGGGATATACACTTGCAGTCACTAGGAATGTAGTTTAGACTAAAAGGTAATTATAAGATGTTAACCAAGGTTTTTTATACACCCTACTGTATGTGCATAAACCATGCAATTCCACACCTCAATGGGTATGTGTAATCTTAAATATTTGTTGGGACATATGTCCTATTGTTCTATAAATATTTGCATTCACGTTGATGCATGTGCTCTGTTTAAACACCACAATCATGGTGGCCTGTTGCTACCAAACATCCCTGCATGCTGTTGGAATAACCACTGTGGTTCAGTATGTGCATGTGTTATGCTTGCTGTTCAACTGTTGTACCCTTGGTGTGTTGGGTTAATGTGAATACTATTGCATGCTGTTACAACTAATCTGGAATGCTGTTTTGCTTATGTTGTAATTAGGGTGTTAGGGTTCTGGGCTATCCCCCTAGGACATTTATAAGCCTAGCTAGAGTATGTTTGGCTTTCGCCCACCATTTTAATTAATTTTTTTTGCCCCTTTTTTGAGGTTGGTATACTGTGCCTCTGTCTAACAGGGACACCTAATCACAGAACGTCTGGGAAGGACAGCCCCAGAGGACCCACCTGTCCCTCCTCAGCCGGCGAGTGCACCTGGCACCAGCAGGTCTGGTGCCCAGCCCGGGCTCCCCTCCTCCATTGGTCCTGTGCCACCTTTGGGTGGAAGCACTGCAGGAGATGGGGCTCATCCCACCTGTGCAAGCGTGGGCAGAGAAGAGCCACCTGTCACCCTTCAAAGGGTCCGGGCTATAATGCATAGGGAGATCCAGCATTCAGTCACTGATCCCCTACGCCAGCTTGAGGCGAGAGTGGCGCATCTCATGGGTGAGCCTGCCCATCCTACGCAGCCCCCAGCACAGCCACCCTTGGGGCTGTGAAGGTTCAGTGGTGATTGCCCATGGGTGGGGATCTCAGTTCCACTGTTACCATCTGTGGGCTCATGGGCTTGCGATTTCCAAACATCCGACCCCATAAAGTGTGTTCACCCACCCCATGTGTCATACACCGCCCCTGTATGCGTCTTGTCTGTCTTGTCTGTTTACCTTCCCAACCTACCTCCCCAGACATACCTACTTCCTCTACCTCACTTCCCACTCTCACCTGAAAAAAAAGGGCAATCTGTACCCACAAAAAAATTACACCTCATACATAACTGTCTATTTCGCACACATGTCCATCAGACAAGCATGTAAGCTGATAATTAGAATTGGCGCTACAACATACTTTGTTGTCCTCACCCCTCTCCCAGGGGTGGAAGGTTTCAAATTTCACTCCAAATTCATTGCATATGCACAGCTGTTGCTGTTACAGAAATGGGCAGCTATGGAACTTCCCTACACCCGTCCTACACATCCCAAGCTTGTTTACCTACTGTGTGTCCCTCTTTTTGCCCCTTTTCCACCACTTTCCTATCTCCCCATTTTCTTTTATTTAAAAGAAATTAGCGTGGGGGTTAGCGTGAGTAAGCACTTTTAAGCGATAGTAAGCGGGTTTAAGCGAGCGTGCGCATGTGTACGCTTAGCTAAGCATTGCTAAGCGTCGCACAAACCCACGCAACCCACTTACAACTGCTTAAAAGTGCCTGAGTCACTCTATGGCAGGGCCCTTGTTCTGCTCAGCATCAAAAGAAAAGACCTCTGCCAGTCTCAAACCCCAGACCATTGCCACAATAGACTGCATGAATTACCACTAAGCCATAGTAGATATGCACACAACTTGGTTCTGAAATAAATATATCATGCATTACAGTGAGGGAATGTAAATGGAAATTAGGAATGGTATAACACTAATCCTTTTCTGTGGGTCTTTACCAGCAGTGGTTGTGGAATTGTATGACATGACTGTGAAAAGAGAACCAGCCATGCTAGTAGGGAATAAGGTTACAGTAGCACCTTACAAACCCCACACAGTATCAGAGCAGGATAAACACTGGCATATTTGAATAGGTCAGAGGCCAGACCTCCCCGCTGTGACTGATTTACAGTGATGTCCCTGATTTGCAAACAAATGTTAGCTGTGCCCCTCTGACTCCTTGTGAAATGTACTAACATTAGGCAGAAAGGTGGGGAATCTCACTTAAAGAAAAATGTCAATAAGTGAGAGTAGACACTGCTTGCACATCTGAAAAGGTGTAGTAATACATATGCTCCGAATACCCTAAAGTCTCAACAGCAAAATATCTGAAATATATCACAGGTGTATCCCACTTATATGTACCTTTCCCTGAGGCTGTTCAAATATTTACCTGAGAGTATCTGAGGCTTGGAAGTGTCAGAAACACACAAGCATATCAGCTTGTCTGCTATTACATGCTCAGCAATTAGCTGTAGAATGAATTCCACAAGCATGCCCGTATGTAGTAGTACACCACATAAATATCAAAGGATGTAGCCATGTACTGATAGTAACCACCTGTGACAATGCCATTGTTCAGGTGCTGAAAAGACTGATGTGGTGCACAGTCAAAGGATACTAGGCTATCCTCTGTCTACCATCTGGATATGTCCACAGGTGGGAGCTACTGAGACAAACTACTAGCCTTTATAGACTAACAGGTACACAGCAACTCTGCATGTTCAGCAAGATAAACAGCACACGATAATAAATAATGCTCTCCGCAGTTCTGCACCCCTACCCAAAAGTACCATATACCTGTGTAGTCAGGCACACCCAAGGGTGTAGGTAGGCATACACAGTACTGAAATATGTCCAGTTGTCCTGAGCAGACCGTGCTAATGTCAACACAAACAAACTACAAACTGTTCAGAAGTGAGTAACGTACTAATGACAGTATAGCAGTTCACAAACAGTGCATGTGCATGATATTCATAATTGGTAGTACAACATACTTAGTTGTCCTCACCCTCTCTCAGGGGTGGAAGGTTTCAAATTTCACTCCTAATGTATTGCATATGCACAGCTGTTGCTGGTAAAGAAACGGGCAGCTATGGACCTTCCCCACACCAATCGTGTACATCCCAAGCTGGTTTCCCTACTGTCTTTCCCTCTTTGTGCACCCTTTATCACCACATCCCTATCTCCTCATTTACTCTTCTGTCAAAGAAATGAGCGCAGGGGTTAGCGAGAGTAAGCACTTGTAAACAGTAGTAAGTGGGTTTGCATTAGTGTGCGCATGTGTGCGCTTAGCTAAGCGTCGCTAAGCGTTGCACAAACTGACGCAAACTCGCTTTCAACTGCTTAAAACTGCATTAGTCACTGTGTTTGACGGGGCCCTTATACTGCTCAGCAGCAAAATAAAATACCCTTATCAGTCTCAAACCCCACACCTTGGACTCACCAGTCTGCATGAAGTACCACTAAGCCACAACAGATATACAATATCTTGGTGCTGTAAGAAATATAGCATGCATTACAATGAGTGAATGTAAAGGGAAAATAGGAAAGCCATAGGAACACATTGCAATAACTACTGCTGTATGCCAGTTAATTCTCTAATTCGAAAAGGAAGTACATACTCCCATGTATCCAGTGTTAGCATTAGGAGGTGTGAGTAAACTTACAGACTGAAAAGAGTGCACTGGAAGAAGCAACAGTCAGGTTTTAGTACAACAGGCATATCACTGGTTACAACCCTAGCTTCAGATATGAGACATATACCAACCTTCTGACTGAGTCAACAGTGTCCACAGCAAACAAGCATGGGCCCCACCTTGCACAACTGAAAGGGCTACACCTACCTAACCTAGCATTTTATAGCAGTGTCCATCAATCACAGTGAGTATTGCAATTACCACACAGCAGGCTGCATGCAATTACTAAATGGTGGGCACCAATTGGTGCAGAGGCCATCACATGCACATGTGCAGATACCTAGAAAAGCAGCCTGTACTTGCTGTCCACACATGCAATAATATCATTGAACCAACTGAGAGAGAGAGAGAGCGAGAGAGACAGACAGAGACAGACAGACAGATGGAGACAAACAGGCTGTAAGAGACAGACACTGAAACAAAAGACCAACACACAGAGGAAATCAAAACCAAAAAAAAAACAAACAAAACAAACCAAATCAACAGCTACAACAGACTGAGGTGAGGAATACAAAGGTAATGTATGTGACATATATGTATTCGCTGGCATCCGAATGATGTGTCTGAAGGATACTCTACATACTGTGAATCATCCATAAGTGGCAGCAGTCCATATCTATATGTATATGCACATGTGCATAGGGCAAGGGACATACTGCAACTTTTAGTGAACGCTGGACATATATATATATATATATATATATATATATATATATATATATATATATATGTTGTTGAAGGTTGCTATGTGCACATATGTATGTAGGTTGTAGTGTGTGGCATTGCAGACAGCAAGCAGTGCCGGTATATGTCATGTGGTGGTTAAACACTGTGGGACTGAGCTACAGGCAGTGAGGCCTGCTACAGCTATATGGCCTGAGGACAGCAAAATGCATTCTGCACAACACTGTGCAATATTATTTCATAACCATATGTCTCACAACTGTTGCATAATTGATATCCCCACCATGAAAGGTGGGCAGTATATGTGCCTATATGTGCATCTATATGTACAGCAATGGATGTATACATGTATATGTATATATATATATATATATATATATATATATATATATATATATATATATATATATATATATATATATATATAGATATAGATATATATATATATATATATATATATATATATATATATATATATATATATATATATACATATCTAGATATATATGGATATATATACATATATATGGATATATATGGATATGTATAGATATGAGTAGATATGTACAGATATCTATAGCTAGGTATATATATGTATAGATATGTATAGATATGCATAGATATGAATATATATATATATATATATATATATATATATATATATATATATATATATATATATATATATATATGGAGAGAGAGAGGGAGACACGGGGTCATACTTACTGCAACTGGTGCCTGTTGACCAAGACATGGACTGAACACCAGTGTCGGTACTGCAGTGCCATACCCCATTCCAAAACACTTTACCCAGTAACTACCACATAGGTGGTAGCCTGCCTAACACTGAAGGTGTCAGAAGGGAACATGGGACACAGGTGGACAGTAGCCTCCCCTTTGATAATCACAGTGCCACACTAGTCTTGTAATCTGTCTACGTGGTACGTGTCATCACAAAAGGTGTGTCATCTAGGGAAATATAGGTCAGTTTCCCCTCTACTCATCACAATGCCCCATGTGGTATGTACCTCACATGACAACTACAGCAAGTGGAAAGGCCACAGACATACCTCACAAAGAGTAACACTGCCCTCAAACACATGCCCTATTCAGACTGACTCACAAAACCACAGCTAGAGTGCATTGCATACCACCCACCCAGAGGTTACCTCTGCCGGACATACAGAGGTATGTCACACCCATAGCAGTCGGCCAACCTCCATGTCAACTCCTCATAATCCCTCCAGGCTACATGACCTAGGACCCTAATCCTTGCCACCTCACTAAACAGCACATGCTGAAGGTACAGGTTCCTATCCACAATAATGCCATACTCTGGACTAAACCACCCAGCATTAACAAACAAGGCTCTTCATTAGCAGATGTCATGCATACCCCTGATGATTGTTTGGGAGATAGGTAATATGTCCTGGGAGTCACCTCTGTGTATCACATTACATGTGTGTCAAAGGCCAGGGTAGCATATGGCTAGGCTGCTCTAGGCCCTAGGGCCAATAGCGTATCACCTACCTATGACACAATACACACACACATGTACTCAGTGTAATACCTGCTATGTGAGGTGGAATGAGTGTGACAGTGAATGTGTGCAAGGTCTGTAAAGGTGTGATAGCTTAGTGTGAGGTTGTTCCTGTCATGGCAGTTTGTGTCCTAGTTGTGAGGCCAGAGAAAGTTGTGTCAGTTATTGGGATGCAGACATAGTAGGATGGCATATGTTGTGACGTAGTTCCTTGTGTAAGACTGTGGTGTCCCATTGTAGGCTGAAGCAATACATGTATGCTCAGTAAGTGGTACTTCTGGTGAATCCAGCTCACATATGAACTGTTGTACTACCTGAAGCTGTAGGCCTAAACAGCACAGTATGGTGTATGTTCACATTCCCTGGTAACACTGTCTTGTGTGTTTCCTGTAGTCTGCACAGATTACATACATCAGGCATAGGTATCTGTAAGTAGGGGCACACAGTACTGTAAGGTACACAGGTAATGCTCATCTGTGTCGGCATACATTTGTGCATTGTATGTATGTCTGATTTGTGTGTAATGATGCCTGTACCATGCCCGCAATCACATGTGTGTTACAGGGTATGTGGGTGTACCTAGCAACATGTATACTCTGTTATAGCAGTATGCCAGCTATATTAACAACCATGCACATATATTAGGTAGGGGTATGGCATCAACGACTAGGCTGGTTTACTGGTAATACTGTAAATGTACTTTACATTCATTGCATTGGATGACATATTTCTTCATGCATTAGCTTATATATACCCCCGTGGTGACGTTGTGCATTGTATCCCAAGCAGTGTGCCGAGTACTGGTGTATACTGGTTTGTTTTATGGAGTGTGGCAAGCACTGTCAGCCAGTTGTGGGCTGAACACTGATATGTGGTATTGAACGTGTGTATCCTCTGACAGACAAACAGATGCTATATATGGCAGTTAAGTGATATCTGTACTTAATAATGTTAAGTGTGCCACATGACTTGCTCACACATATCATTTAATTGTCTTCCATGGTTATGGCTCATCAATGCAATCCATCATATACAGCTGCAGAGGAACAGGAAATACACAACAGCCTGGTGCAGCACTATACACTGCTGTTTTCCAGGGCCAGCCAGCACCAGCTTGAGTGTACTGCACTGTGGCAAGATCTTGTTCATCGGGTAAATGACATAGGCTTGCATAACTGGACATATGAGCAGGTACGCCATCACTGTAGTGATTTAATTAGACATGTCTGGTGGCGTGCGTCTGATATCCATAGATAACAGCTTGCCACAGGTGGTGGGGCAGCCATACACCCCCCTCACCAGAGTGGAGGAGCTGCTCCTAAGCATGGCGGCTCCTGGCCTACAGCAGCAACAGCATCATACATGTGTCATCATAGAGGCCGGAGCCACCCAGCATGATGACATGGATCGTGCAGGTAATATGCCCTAGCTGTAGACTACTGTTACCTGTATTGTTAGAATATGCATATGTGAGATGTGAACTGTGTGTTCAGCAGTTGTGCTGCCTATTGTGTGCAATACTGATATTTGGAATAGTATCTGTACACCTGTGACTGTTGACTGTTGTTCTACTGTAGTTTAGCACACTCACAGTAGCAATGCCACAGTTGTGGCCACTGACAAACTGTCATATTCTTGTAGGTCCCTCTGGTGTGACAGCAGGGCAGATGATACATGCTGGTGAGTGTGTTAACACTTTAATATTGGTAATGACATGTGCATGTCATAGGTGAGGTGTAGGCCATGTACACGTAACACACCTATGCATAATGCATGCTGTGCACATTTGCTGTGAGACATTAAACATCTCAGTAAAGTCAATAGCTGCCTCAATCACATGCAATACACAGAGCAGCAGACACATTTGTGGCAACACTGTACTGCACATTGGATATACATAGTTGCTACAGCTGTACACAACAGAACACATTTATCTTACGCAGTACATGAAAACGTGCTACATTTGGCATTACCACACACCCGCTGTAAGGTCACACTTCAGTATCCCACATGTCATGCACACACACATGATGTACCTCAGGGGTAGAGGCATATCATGGGGCTGTGCAACACTCTTCAACACATAACACAGTCATGTTAGGCAATGCTCCCTATTGGGCACCTCACACACCCATGTACAAAGTGGCTGTGTAATTGTGAACGTAGCCATGGCACTGCAGTTCAGGTACAGCATGTTAGGCGGTGGTCTTGCACACATTAGTAGCTGTGAGTGACCACAAGATGTATGATGATGATGGCACAGGGTACTACACCCCATCCAGTTACAGTGACCACAGTACTACTCATAGCAGTCATTGCTGTGCACCTCAATGTTGTGTGTGCAAACATATGCACCTATACACAATATGCATAGCATGTTGTGTGTGTGCTTACATATGGAAGTATACACAATATGCACAGCAGTTGCCATCCGAACAAAGTGTTACATATATGTCCTGGAATGCTAGTGGGTGTATACATCATATGACACACATTGGGTATGTGTGGTGTTTAATGTTGCAGTCATGTAGCATGCCATGCCATGGCTGGCACCGGCATATCTTCAATATGTCCCACACTCACCATAACCACTGTACACTGGCCCTGTCGAGCATTGGGATTCCGTCACGTCAACATGCACCAATCATCCCATGTGTGTACATAGCATGCATGTGCTACACCTGTGCCCACTATTATCTGCTATGGACACAGACACTGTACTCAAACATGGAAATCTATGTGTCACACAGATAACACATGCAGCCATGCATGTATACCTGTGAGTGATGGTCCACAGGGCATTGCAGAGCTGATAATACTTGCACAGCAATATTGTGTCCAGGTACACATTATGTTCCAGGGTGTAGCCAATCACTGAACAACTACACAGTTGCATCAAAGCCATGTACACTGCCATGAAATAGGGGTGTCTACACTTACACTGCATGGTCTTGTGCAACACATATTCTGCATGTGTGGTTACTGTTTGTTTTGTGATACTGACACCCACCTTCACCCACTATAGGGTATGTGTTGGATTGCTGGTGTGTGTGTGTATGTGCTGTAGTGAGGAGTGTGCATGTGTGCATGTGTTCATGTGTGCATGTGTTCATGTGTTCATGTGTGCATGTGTTCATGTGTACATGTGTGCATGTGTGCATGTTTGCATGCATTATGTGCAGACTGTAAAGTGTGTTTCCTGTCTTCCTCTCACAGGTGCTGAGTTAGGGGTGGCTGAAAGCAGCAGGGAGCCTGAAGCCACTGCCACGAATAGTGGTGATGATGAGACATGTATTCTGGCACAGGAAGGCTTGACAGGGTCTGTCGTTGGTCCAGCAATCAACAGTACACAGAGTTCAACCCCATCTATGCGCACACTCATACTGTCAATACATCCCTCATCACCAATGGCCATAGGCAAGGAACAGCATACAGCTGGCATTGACCAGGAGAGTGTGGTACCCATGGCACTTGCATCCCCTCACAGCAGTCATAGCCAGATTCCTGGAATGCTACCACATAGGTGAAGGTTCAGGGGTTCTCGGGGGAGCACCGCTGGTTATATTGCCCCTGGCAGATGTAACTTCACAGGTCTTACGATGTCCAGTATGTTCCGGGCTGTAATGCAGGCTCAGGCATGTATGGAACGGTACACCAGACAGGAACTTAGGGCACAGAGGGCCCATTACACTGCTATCAATGACAGCATCTGTGACCTTGCCGGTCCCATCTGGAATTACACCGAGGTCATTGATAGATGTTGGGGGGAGACAGTAGATGCCCTCCACAATATGTCTTCCATGAGCCAGGACCATGCAGGATGGTTGCAATGTCGACGCGGATGCATGCCAGCAACAGCAACAGCTGGCAGTGGTTGTGGATGGCCCACAGTTCACAGCCGCTCCCATAGTGGCAGTACCAGCCCCAGCAATGCTGGGGCTGGCCTGTTCATTGACCATCCCAGTAGACCATGTGCACATGGCTCTGGCCAGCCCCAGCAGGGACATGGGTCCAGTCATCATACCTCTGCCTCTGATGACAGTACCCAGTTGGGGTTGGTACCTGATACTGTCCGTAGTTCCCCTGCCAGGTACAGGTACTGTGTCCATTGCTGGAGACAGTGATCTGTACAGCCTAGCAGGTACAGTCTGTGGCTGTCCCACAAACTACCGTATATGGCAGCCACATAGTGGAGCTGTGTGCATGCAGACACACACACATTAACCAAACAACTAGGGCTCACTCATACACACACACACTACATCAATGTTGGCCCATGCTGTACTGTTGTCCCTCACACACACACACACACACACACACACACACACACACACACACACACACACACACACACACACATGTCGATTGGATGGGTCAATGTCGTGCTCTGGCAAACAACAACACACCCTGTGCATATGATGATACCTGTGTCGCCTCCTGTCATCTGTAACATTGATGCAGGAACAGGCTAACATGGTGCTGATGCACAGTGTGACATTATAGCAGTGTAGCAATATTAGCAAGTTGTCAACAGGAAAGTGTAATGACATCCTTGTAGGTATGTCTGAGCAGGCATTATGCATCAAAGCTCTGATTGTCAATGTAGCATTGATTACAACACTGTTAGGTCTGAGTATGTATTGTCCACCCATGGGCCACTTGACTGAAGTGTAATGTGTTGCCAGCATGTGTTAGTGAGTGGACAGTACGTGTGTGATGTGTGCAGTACAGATTAGCAAGTGTACATCTGTGAACATGGTGGATGCACACTGTCTGCATGTACGTGCATGGTGGACACATGGGAAGTGTGGCATACCCTGTTGTACACATTGTTAACATCTCATAATATCTTTCAATGGTCAGTATGCATTCTACTACAGTTATGTACTAACATGGGTCCACATGTGTGTATGACATGGGTTGACACTATGCTGTGGGTGATACTGTTAATATCTGTCAATGATTTGCGGTCTGGTAGTAGACACAACCTCAACAGCATGACTATAAGCAATCATTGGATGATGTCCTGACAAATGACACACAGTTGTAGGGAACTCAGTAACAGTTGGATCCTTCCAGTACTATACTCTAACACTAACCAGTGGTATTGACCGCCACCCATTCCTGGGACCACACCTGTTTGGCATATAGCCCCCTTAGGTACATGCAAACACACTAGGGATGTGTCCATCCACATCTGGAAATGCATGCATTGGCCTACAATGCATTCCCTGGATGGAATGCATGTCCTAAACAAGGGTATCATACAGACAGATACCTGTTGTCTGATACATGCTGTATAGCAGTAAGCCGGCTATGGGATAATCATCCACATTTACTATACATACCATCCCGTCAGTACCACATCAATGGTAGACCTCAACATGTATGTTGGGTACCAGTGTGTACATACAGCCTCATGTTATGTCATGTGTCCCTTGGTATCCACATATCCATAGGTATTGTGGAGTCCCTCGGTGAATCACATAAGACATTAGAGGCCTGAATGCATATCCACAAGGCAGTTGTACACCTATACAGACTGTGCAATATTGCCAGTCATTGTTGTGTATGAACATGTCTGACATATACCCCAGGCATATACCCTCACTCACACTACTCTTTAGTAACTGTCATGGGTGTTTGTGGCACAGATGACCTTGGAAACAGATCACAACAGTGGACAGCCTTGTCACATACATACATATGTGACCTACGATATGAGAAGCAGCGGCACAACCTGTCAATGGAAACAGATGTATTCATGTAGTATGCAGGCTTCACACCTATGTACTGATTGAGGGGACATGTACATATATATATTTGCCACACAGATACCTGATGTGTGCAATGCACTTACTGTTTTAATCATAATATATCCTACCATAGTAAAGCCAAAAACAACACCGCATTGACCAACAGTGACACGCACACTCTCAGTGTTTGCAGGATTCAAACCCTTACCTTGCTATGATATGATACTAGTGAGAGACACATTAACATGGAGCGCTATTTGCTTTACTGGCTGGTTTCTCTTCTCCATCTGTATTTGTAGGATGGTGACATCATCAGACTTTCCAAAGAGGAATGTACCTCTTTTAGTGAGTTTTCCCAGACTCCAAAAAGAGAACTCCTCTCAAAGGAAACTGCACACATACATAGTCAGTGTTTTCAGGATTCAACCCCTTACCTGACTATGTTATGATATTAGAGAGAGGCACATTAACACAGTGTGCTACTTGCTTTACGGGCTGGTTTTTCTTCTCCTGCTGTAGTTGTAGGATGGTGACATCATCTGATTTTCCAAAGAGGAATATACTTTTTTTAGCGAGTTTTCCCAGTCTCCAGAATTGGCACTCCTCTCAAAGGAAACTGCATACACACACACAGTCAGTGTTTGCAGGATTCCAACCCCTACCTATGTTATGATACTAGAGAGTGACGCATTAACACGGCACGCTATTTGCTTTACTGGCTGGTTTCCCTTCTCCGTCTGTATTTGTAGGATGGTGACATCATCAGACTTTCCAAAGAGGAATGTACCTCTTTTAGTGAGTTTTCCCAGTCTCCAAAATGGGCACTCCTCTCAAAACAAACTGCAGACATACACCCCCCCACACACACACACACACACAGTCATTGTTTGCAGAATTCAACCCCCTACCTAATTATGTTATGACACTAGGGAGAGACACATTAACACAGCACAATATTTGATTTACTGTCTGGTTTTTCTTCTCCTGCTGTATTTGTAGGATGGTGACATCATCAGACTTTCCAAAGAGGAATGTACCTCTTTTAGTGAGTTTTCCCAGTCTCCAAAATGGGCACTCCTCTCAAAACAAACTGCAGACATACACCCCCCCCACACACACACACACACACACACACACACACTCATTGTTTGCAGAATTCAAACCCCTACCTAATTATGTTATGACACTAGGGAGAGACACATTAACACAGCACAATATTTGCTTTACTGGCTGGTTTTCCTTCTCCTGCTGTATTTGTAGGATAGTGACATCATCAGACTTTCCAAAGAGGAATGTACCTCTTTTAGTGAGTTTTCCCAGTCTCCAAAATGGGCACTCCTCTCAAAACAAACTGCAGACATACCCCCCCCACACACACACAGTCAGTATTTGCAGAATTCAAACCCCTACCTAATTATGTTATGACACTAGGGAGAGACACATTAACACAGCACGATATTTGCTTTACTGGCTGGTTTTCCTTCTCCTGCTGTATTTGTAGGATGGTGACATCATCAGACTTTCCAAAGAGGAATGTACCTCTTTTAGTGAGTTTTCCCAGTCTCCAAAATGGGCACTCCTCTCAAAACAAACTGCAGACATACACCCCCCCACACACACACACAGTCAGTGTTTGCAGAATTCAAACCCCTACCTAATTATGTTATGACACTAGGGAGAGACACATTAACACAGCACAATATTTGCTTTACTGGCTGGTTTTCCCTTCTCCTGCTGTATTTGTAGGATGGTGACATCATCAGACTGGACATGGTGATGTGTACACACTTTGTTTTATGCCATTCCAGGAATGGTCCATGTGGGTCAGCAGGTGTCAACAGCTTGAACAGGACCTCATAATCCTTACCTTGTGCGAGCTATCTGTGGACACATTGACATTCCTTCAAATGTCAACACATATTTATGCACCGCTTGTTGGTTTTGTGGATACTACATGTGTCTGGGATGTTGATAATAGGCTATTCAAAGTCTATGTGAGACATGTGTAGCTGTGTTCAGTGATGTATGTCTGGTTGGTTGCCTTGAAAACAGTCTAGCATGTTTCGAAACCATGATCCGCACATGAACATACCACAGTTGGTAGGGTTTTGTGTATGTCAGCTTCCAATAGCTCTGTTTATGACTTCAACCATGATGGACTCCATGACCTTGCAGATCAGACCTCATAGGCATACTGGACTGTACTTCCCATGGTGTGTTGTGCACCAACACTTGTGGGGAGTGCCATATGTTGCTGTAACACATTCAGCGGTTCCACATCCTGTGTAGGGGGTGAGACTCAGCTGACTGTTCAGGTGCAGGATCTGTTTGTTCTGTAGTTTTTGCATGACACATATTGGGAATCAATGTATTCCACTTGCTGCCATGCTTTTGGCATTTGGGGTAGCTGCTCATCCATTCTACATGTGATATCTCCTAGTTTGATGATATGGACTATCGTCAGTGGGAGGTGGCTATGTATATATGGGCCTGTCTGTCAGGATGTCGGCATTGTCAGTCAGGTACAGTTGGCCCTGACTCAGGACATATATAGGTGTACATTGCTATTTATGACATAGCTGAAGGAGTTGTCATGATTCAGTCTGGACTCCTTCTCAGCTACTCTTTACAAAACACCAACGAACCTGAGCAAAAATCCCTGTTATACTCTTTTACACACTTAACACCCTACTGATCCTTTGTAATCAGGCTACAGTGTATGTCATCATAATATCCTGGTATGTCCAGGGGTTGGTTTTGTGTGTACTGTCCAGTCCAGCTGGTGAATATTGTGATGTTGACACAATGTCACATCTGCTTCATGTACACAGACAACTCTCTCCTCCTCCCGACAAACTCAGATATATGTGTGAGATGCACCCATATATAGACATACAGGATGCTGAACTCTCTTGATCCATGACTAGCACAGTCTATCAGGTAGTGAAGGTAACCACATACACCACATATCAGTCTTACATATCCTCTAGCGATAGCACTCAAACCACATTATCATACATAGACATACTCGGATGCTGTAAACAAACTGCCTAAGCAGCAGAGACCTACAAAGCAGACAGACACACAACTGCTACCCCACTACAATACCCACATATCACATAGTTCACAATGTCAGTGTGCCACACAATCACTGCCCTTCGGGCTAAACAACACACCTAATATACTTGTAATAGGTGACACTTATTGTCAGACACACTGACATACTACTCACCAGCCCAAACAGGGGAATAGTCACTTTGGGCTGCCTGTCGGGTGCCAGGATCTGCCACATAACACATGCAGTCAGGTCACTCCAAAGCAAGTACTGGACTGGCACCATCACTGTGCATGCTGGTGTGTAAAACCTCAGACGGTACTCCCTGGACCACATGACATGATACATGGAGGAACACTCTGATCATGTAGCCCAGGCCAGTATGACCCTGACCTTGTCTAGCATCTTACATCCACTAATTATGATGTCACAGTATACAGACAAACATATCACGTTTAACAGTTGGCTAACAAATTGGTGTCATTCATAGGGGATACACTGTCTGTCAGCCTGTGGTGACATGCTCGACATGCCATGTAGCTTCACTATGGACAGCTTGTACCTGTCACCCTTGGACTTTCGAATGCTGGCTAAGGCTCTTGCTACCACCATAGTGCCATTTTTAAGCAGGGCTCAAAAAACAAACCCATCTCCATAGACATTACAGATTTAATGAAACTAAGGGTAATGCTGCTCAACACCAGATGTGTTACCCTCATATTGTGACCACTCAGGACTCTCCTCAGTATGGAGGATAGCGATATCTGTGCACTAACAGACTCCTGGTTCAGGCTCACTTATGGTCACCAGCACTACCAGGTTACGTTTCATACCATGCTGTCTGACCACAAGACTTGGAACAGACAACACAACTAGGGGGAGTATCCATATACATCACAGATACACACACCTCTGGGTTAGTAGCACTGCACAAAGCATCACAGACCATAAATATACAACTACCATTGTGCAAAACTGCCTTTCAGTTTGTTGCCTGCTACAGACCACCCTCCCAAACTCAGGAACCACACTCGGCTTTCATGGGAACTATGGAGAATATGAAGGTCTCCACGAACACCATTATATTGGGTGACTTCAAATACACAAATATTGATTGGGGATACTACTCAAGCCCCAACACCCTCGCCGAACAGTTGCTACAATTTGAGACTCATATGCTATGGCACAACCAGTCAGCATAGCTACAAGGGGGAATACATATTGGACCTGATCATCACCAACATGTGGAATCTATGTTCCACACCAGTGATATACCCCTCATTAGTAAGGTCAGAACATACATGTATCTCACTGGACATACATATACCCTCCACACACCCATCCTGGGTAATCTTGGCGAACTTCTCATGAGCCAACGTCTCACTTCACCAAAGCAAGGTGGTATCCTTCAGAGACCCTGAGACAGTGGCAAATATGGCTTAGACTGCTGAATCCTTTGCATACACATTCTATGGACACCTAGTGGACTGCATGGGTTGTGCTATCCCAAATAACAACAGGACTCACTCCTCCAATGGCAGGGGACCTGTCTGGTAGACACCAGCCATTAATAAGATGTACAACATCAGGAGGAAGCTACTACATGATAGAGCACAATCCCAGATGGGGAAGGCATCTGTGATCTGTACTAGCAGACAGCTAAGGGCCGCTTCTACCGGACAATTGCAACAGACACGTAGGACTATCACACGGCCTTCTTCAGTTATGTCAGGAACCTGGTTGGACACTCACTGATATGCTGTGAGTTACTGCATACTGAATAAACTTACCCTGAACCCACTGGCATTGCCAACATCCTGGCAAACAGATTCAGTGCAGATGTCTCCCCCCACCCCCCCTAAGGAGCAACTATCCATCCCAACAGAGTGTAACCTCCCTGACATCACACAGTAACCGGTGAGTGCTGCCCTCCCCAAAGCATACATCACAACATCAATGGGATCAGATGGTGTCCCGGCCTGCATCTTACACGAGCTTCATGACAGACGTAACCCTCACATTACATCACTGTTCAATATCGGAGTTACTACAGGATATGTACCCAAGGAATGGCATACAGCGACAGTGGTCCCACTCCACAGAGTTGGTGCCACAATGGACCACAGACAATATTGCCCTATAAGCCTAACTAGCCTGTTCTGCAAAGCTATGGAGCGTATTGTCATGGGACTCATACACATAGACATCGGGAACCTACAGACACTGTGTTCTACACATTTCAGCGTTGCTGTGGGCAGATCTTGCCTCTATCTTGAACCTGTTTGTATTCTTTAAACGGTTAACAGGTCCATCGACATAGAGACAGTTGTCCACACAGCCTACCTGAACCTTGCAAAACCCTTCAACACAATAACCCACTGGGCCATTATGCATAGGCTCACCAGCGTCGATATGGACACATATCTCACAAGATGGATTGCTACCTGGATCAGGGATAGCACCCACATGGTCAGAATTGCAGGTGCCATGTCTGACTATACACCAGTTACACGTGGCATCCCACACGGCTCGATCCTGGGACCTCTCTTGTTCAGTATATATTTGTCTGATGTACAGGCTACCACAGGGGGGAATATGGCTGACCATGTTTGCACATGACTGCAAACTGGGTGCCATAATCAACTCTCCAGCTGCCACATGCATATTCAAACAGGGTCTCACAGAGATGGATGACTGGTGCCTGAGCCATGGCCTACAGCTAAATGCCATTAGTTGCATAGTCATCCCCTTTGGGAATAACAACATGCCCACACATTACCAAACAGGTAGTACTCCATTACATATGGTAGGAGTTGTTAGGGGTTTGGGGACATGACTTGTTCGTACTGTCGCCTTTGACAATCACGTTGCCAAAGTGGTTGGACAGACCTTCTATATAGGCCAACTTATCCCATATGGTTTCACATCTAGATCGAGTGAGGTCATTGTGCCCCTATATTCATCACAACCATGCTTGGTTACAATGCCACATTTGGGGTGCACCTTACCTGACACCTGCAGCAACTGTACTGGACACAGATGTTTCTCACCAAGCAGATCTAGGGACTCACGCAGATGCCCTGCACAGTTCGGATGCAGTAATTCCAGCTCTACTCAGTCGCTTACCACCTACTCGGATATGATGTGTGCCTGTTGTTTACTGATATACCCAACCCAGAATTACTGGACTTGCTCCACCTCAGGATATCCGACTCCCTTGGAGCTACACACTCCAGGGACATATACCTCAGCACAGATGTTAATAGGACATGCTGGAGGGACAGATTCTTATCCCAGAGGCTCCACTCACTCCGGATTGTAATTCCATTTTCACATAGGCAGAGCCACCCACTGACCACCTACAGGAGACATCTTGATGACTGTATGGGTGATCGTATGTTTACCCCTGGGATATCTTCTGTGTCCCTGCTAGACAGAGACACACTAGCCTAAACATACATGGGCTATCTTGTGTGACCTACTATTCACATGCACAGTGTAGTAATCTGACAGGGTTGCGAATGCCAAACACCTAGGGCAGATAGCCTAGTATCGACCTCTGAATCTATGCTAATGTTTGGGATGCACAATGTTTATTGCTGATACTGTTTGCAGGTCTTTATCGTCTTTGCTTTACCAGTTTCTATGAACAACTTAGGTATCTGCAGAATATATTTGATTATGACAGAGTTCCACTATATTATATATGTGTCTGTTGTCATATAACTGTGTG
Source organism: Protopterus annectens (assembly GCF_019279795.1). Classification (NCBI taxonomy): domain Eukaryota; kingdom Metazoa; phylum Chordata; order Ceratodontiformes; family Protopteridae; genus Protopterus; species Protopterus annectens. The sequence goes on from NC_056733.1 coordinate 1,554,732,001, forward strand.
CACAGGGCAGATTGATGGATAGTGAGAGGTTCCTGGGTTAACACATGCAACTGCCAGATATGTGTGGCCTATTGCTGTACTCAGACATGGCCTAAGTGTGTGAGCATGCCCAGTTCAGGCTTTCCGTGTTTTGTTGCCTGACATTTGTCTCATTTATTCAAGTGTGTGAGCATGCCCAGTGTGACCTTTCAGTATGTTGCTATCTGAGGTCTACTACATTTGTTGATGTGTGTGAACATGACCAATATTAACATTTATACTGTGTGTGTGTTGGAAGTCAGGTTCTGTTCTTACTGCAGGACTCACCTTTGTGTCATAACTCGACAGGGATTATGCTGTGCCTGCAGGGTTTCCATGAAATACTTTGCATAGACTTATCAACATTCCTTCATAGAGGTTGACCACTGCAATACTGTCATGGTTTAGTGGTTCAGTACTTTAACTGTAGTGCACACAATCCTGGGTTCGAGGCCCATCACTGCTTTATATTTTCATACTGAGCAGACCAGACTGCTTAAGGGCCAGTTAAGCAAATATGAGCATGTTGGCTTTTGTTCAGTTATGCCCTACTTAGACCAAACTTGTCCGACATTGCTCAATATTCACCAACATTGCTGGACGTTGCCCAATATTACTCAACATTGACCACAGTTGTGCTAGTTGGTGTGTGAGATTTTGTTTGCATATACTACATGGTGGTAAATGCTGTTTAGCACTGCTTTATATTGCTTAACACATGGCAATCATGCCTCAGGTGGTGCTGCAGGGCTGTCTATGTTGGATGCACATACTACACTCCCTGTACATGTTTGAAAGCAGGTAGTGTCAACTTAGGCATCCCTTTTACTATATGTGCAAGTCAGAGATAGGTATCATTTCCAGAGTTCCTACTGAGCCAGTGTATCTGCTATGCGTTGCCTCTTTGCCAAGGCCAAAGCATACTGGGCATGCCTCCTTCTGCCTACTGGGGCAGGCTCAGGTTCTTCCTCCTCTGAGTCACGCTCTGCCTGTGATGGCCTTGGCAATGGTGGGGGGCTGTTTGGCCCAGGCCTATGCTGGTCCTGCTGCAGCTGTTTTCGCAGGATCATATTACGTAGCATAGCACATACCATGACAATTTGGGTACATGTAGTTGGTGAGTACTGCAAGTCTCCACCAGATGTGGCCAGGCACTGGAACCGTGACTTGAGCAGCCCAAACACACGCTCAATTACATTACATGTATGTGCGTGTACCTCATTATGGTGTTTCTGTTCAGGTGTGTGTGCATTTCTGATGGGTGTCATCAGCCACGGCTCCAGTGCATAGCCAGCATCCCCCACTAGGTGACCATGTGGGATGTCTCCATTGGCAAATGTCTGGTACAGCTGCATCATATGCCAGATATGGGAATCATGGTAGCTTCCAGTGCAGCCAGCACACACATTCAGTCTTATGTCCTGGGCATCACACACAACCTGGCAGTTGATGGAGGGGAAGCCCTTGCAGTTGAAGTAGACCCTACACCGCTCGCCAGCTGGTGCAGTCTATTGCACCCACTACCTCAGGGTATTCCGCTATTTACTGGAAGAGACGTATATTGCTGGCCAATACCTCACATGAATTGGGGAAATATACATGATCATCGACATGTGCTGACATGGCATCCAGGAACTGGTGCAGTATCCTGGATGCTGATGCCTGTGATATCCCCATCATATAATCAGTTGGTCTCTGGAAGGTACCTGTTGCTAATATTCTTAGGCCAACACATACCTTGGTTTCCACTGGGATTGGTTCCCATCTGTTGGTTCTGTGTGTGAGCCATGGCCTGCACAGCTCAACAATTTGCTGCAGGGGGTCTTTGTCCACTCTATAGCGCTCCACTATCTCCAGCTCATGTAGCCACTGGTAGGTTACCCTGGGCCTGTACACTCTTCTCTGTCTCCTCACTGTGGGTTGTCCAGCTGCATTTCCATTGTCACCACCCTCAGCATGTTGCATATGCCACCTTATAACAGCAATGGCAGTCCCTAACATTTCTTTATCTCATTAAAGCTTTTTCAGTTTTCACTTCTATTAGCTTACTGCAGTGTCTGTTCTGAGAAACATAATGGACTGTTGTTTGTAGAGTTTTAAGTGCTAGGCTGGGCTGGGCTAGTGTACTGCCTGTGTAATTGCCTGATTCTGATTGTTTTCACCTGCTAGCTCTGCTAGTACTCCCTGGTAGCTTCCTACTATTTGTTGTGCTTCCTTTTTCCTTTCTGTTTCCTCGGGGGGGCAGTGCCGTGCACACAAGCGCAAACACGTTCACAGAAGCTCACACGTGCACACACATGCTTACACGGACTAAAACTTGCTTATTCGGGTCAGAACGCATGCACAGCAGCGCAAACGCGCTTACAACATGCTTTCTCCGGCTTAAATACGCGCACTCACGCTTACACGCATGCACTCTGTCTTACTCTGGTTTTCAGGTGTGCACACACATGCATACCCGCTCAGCAAGAAACTTTGGTGTTATCCACGGCATACACCTTCCATTTCTTGACTTGACACACCTCTTTCCATGATGTGTAAATGACAGCTGACACATGCCACTCTGATCCAATGAGCTTCACTTCTTTCATACATACCCCACTCATGATGTCACCTATCTTCTACTCTGTTACTCCCCTTATCCTACTCCTACACTCCAATGACTGTGCTCATTTGCTATGTAAACTTGCGATTCACTATCCTAACCCTCCTTTGCATTGGATTGCCTACTAATGCTTGGTTACATCTCTTAGATTGAGCTTCCCCCCTTAGCAACCTCTACTCGGTGGCCATGTTGTCTTCAACCTGCCATTCTATTGCATTGTACATTAACAATTTAAATAAGATCCACATTTGTGGGTTTTAATTTTTAGTTTTATGGTTTTTAGAGCGCAGCCCATTTGCACAGCACTGCGCTACGCTTAAACATTGGAAATCGGAGAAAATAAAATTATTTTTTTTCATATTGCATCGGGAAATATTGCCAATGGCTGTATAGTTGGCCATTGGCATGCTTCCTGCACTGGATGCAACCTTTAATTGGAGCTGTCATAGCTCTGTTTTGCTATTTGCTGAACGGTACTCAGTTGTCAACTGAGTACATTTCTACAAATAACACTGCTCTTACTCGGATAGGTTCGGGTTTCCTGAATCGCAAATCTACCTCATTTGCATGCCTGTCACCTGCAATTGAGGTAATTTGCATATCCCAGCTCTGGCCATGTTAGAGCCATTTTAGGAGCTCTCTTGCATGCCCCTGCAGGCTGTTCCTGGATCGCTCGTCAGACATGATGGCTGCATGGAGTCTTACTCTACTCTTAGACTCCATGCAAGCCATCGTGAATCCAGCCCTACATGTATATCACACTCAACAGATGCAGATAAATCTTATATGTACCACATACGGATGGATGGGGTTCAAAATGTGTGATAGTGGTGGGGATAGACAATTAAGGTGTACATAGCTATCGGTATGCAGAAAGAATATATGTACATCCCAGTTCTATAATCAGATGTGGGTTCAAACATGGGCTGAAAGTAGCTAGGTGTCAGAGCATGCCCACTACAACCATCAATAGTAAGAATGGGACTCTAGGCCAGACCACCTGTACTCCAGTCCAGGATTTTGTGTGCTGCAGCTGATTAGCTGTTGAACCTCTGTAAACAGTCCAACACCTCACTGATATAGTGGCTGAGAGATTTCCTGGCTGTGTGTTATCCTTATTAACTGAGTCATATCTAGGGTGGGTATAGACTGTATTGAAGTGAGCAGAGTTTTGCATAATATGTGAGTTACATTTTGCACAACACCGTGATGTCCTGGTATGTCAGTGGCAGATCAGTATAGATTAATGTGAGGAATCACTGACATTTATCTACTGACTGCATACACTGCAGGGAACCCATGCTACTGCACAAAATGTTCTAGTCTGCACATTTTACATTTGTCTGGCCAGTGGTTCCTTCTCTACCTTATATGTGGCTCTTTGTCTTGCTCTGTTCCAGTTGCAGGCATTGCCCACAGTTGCTGCTCTTATGTAGTTGTAGTTATGGTGTGACTTGGGTAGAAGTCATAACAAAACACACAGTGTTACAGACTGCACACCTCTGATGGTACCTGTTTAGCAAGTTGGCCAGAATTGTGCCCCATACATCTGCTCTGGTCCTCAGATGATTTGTTTTGTACTGTTATTCTAAGGCTACATGTTGCCCATAACTCTCAAATTCTTACAGCCAGACATCTTGACAGGGTCATATATCCCAGTCAGACACAGGTCCAGCCATGGGGACAGCATCTTAATTTTGCTCTTCCAAATGTAAACAGTTGGTAGGCTGGTTTTATATTAGCTTGCATTTTCTTATGGGTATGAAGTCTGCATCTCAACCATCTGTCATTGATGTTTTCACATCAATCTATTTTTATTTTGGCAAAAGTTTGCCAGACAAATGCAATGTTATAACAACTAGAACAGATATATGAGGCATACATGTTGACATTCTGAGAAACCCTGACATTTGTGGGGTGTGGATGGTGCCTACTGACTTGCTGTGAGTACCGACACAGTCATGTGGCAGCCTTTGTATCTGGACACTAGACTGACTTGTCATAACCTACTGTTCTAGTAGGCACCATCTAGGTAGCTCAGAGCTGTGTACTGTCCATATCTGTGGCTCCCTGTCCCTCCATTGTAGAGCTTTCCTGCAGTAACAAATATTCACTTCTGGACAGCCTGTAGACCTCCTACCTTAGGTGTAGCTGACATGCAAAATAGTAGGTACACCCAGTCTTGAACCATGGACCCTGTCACCCACAGCAATGTATTTAGCCCAGTGAGCCACAACAGCTACCAGTCAGTGCGGTCTATTTCCTGGTACTATTAACCACACACATGCATAGCACATTGATCCCTGCATATTGTGGAAATGGAACATGTTAGCAAGTTGTTTGGGACATTTCTGGGAATGTGTGGTCTGCTGCTACTACCTTACAAACATAACTGTTATTGCAGTTCTATCAGAACACATGTGGGGGGTAGGGTAATACTTCTCAACTGTACAGATTTTTGCAGAATGTCCATCTGTTTGCCTCACATTTTGGGTCCATTTCTCATAACATTGTGGTTTACTGGGAAATTACTGATGAATCATTAAAGACTGAAGTTAGAAAGTAATGACAGACATTTGAGTTTCGGACTTCTTAACCTTCAGATAATTCATGCTACTGCAAAACCTGTTAATCTATCAACTTTATACATTTGTAAGAGCAATATTTAACAATTCTCCCTGTTTTGGGGCCTTTGGCCAACATTTCCTTAAGGCTTTGTACAGATTTCTTGCTCTACGAGGTTGAGAGGTATGTATGGGACTCCAACATTGACATCCATGCATCTGTCCTATGGCCCCACTGTTTGTACGTCCCTCACATAGTGCAGTGGGTTTTGGTGGCTTAGGGCCTAGTGCATGTTCTGGGACAGACAGTATTTGGCAGAGAGTTCCTGTTGTCCCACATAACTGTCCATTGTCTGCTGCTATTCTGGTAGCCCACTCCATTTCCTTGCATACATGCAGCAATATCATACATATGCTACCACAGTCTACTACACCATTCATTTGTTGTTAATAAGAGTGACTTACCTTGTGCCTGCAGCAGTTGAGAGGACAGTGCTTCAGGGCTGAGTCTGTCAGACCCACACAGTACACAGCCTATACATGGTATAGGTAGTGTGATGTGGCTGGCACCCTTTTTACTGTGTGCGTGTGAGTCAGAGTGAGGTGTCAGTCCCTGGGTCCCTAGGTTGTCAGTGTATGTGCTATGGATTGCCTCTTTGCCAAGGCCAGGGTGTACTGGGCACACCTATGTCTGCCTAAAGGGATAGGCTCAGGAGATTCCTCCTCCGGGTCCCCCTGTGCCGGTGGGGACCTTGACAATGGTGAGAGGGTTGTGTCTCCCTTCCCTGTGGTGTTCCTGCTACAGCTGTTTCTGCAGGGTCATAATGTGTAGCATGGCAGATACTATGAATGTGTGTGCACATGTGGCTGGGGAGTACTGCAGGGCTCCACCACATATGTCAAGGCAGCGAAACTGTGACTTGGGCAGCCCAATCACATGGTCTATAATGTTTCTAGTTTGTGTGAGTGCCTCATTATGGCATTCTTGGTCTGTGTGCATTTCTGATGGGTGTCATTGTCCATAATTCCAGTGCGTAACCAGCATCCCCCACTAGATGGCCATATTGGATGTCCCCCCTGGAAAATGCCTGGTAAAGCTGTGATGCATGCCAAATGTGGGGGTTGTGATAACTGCCATGGCTACCAGCACACACATTGATGATAATGCCATGGGCATTGACTATAACTGTGTAGTTGACGGAGTGATATCCCTTGTGGTTAATGTAGACTCTACCCTCCTCACCGGGTGGTGCTTTGATGTGCACATGAGTGCAATCTATGGCACCCAGTACCTCTCAGTAGTGTGCTATATAGTGGAAGAGAGACACATATTGCTGGCTCTCTCCTTAGGGGTGTTGGGGAAATAAATGTGTTCACTGGCATGTGTTAGCATGACATCCAGGAACTGGTGGAGTGCCCTGGAAGCGAATGTCTGTGAGACCCCCATGATGTCCCTAGTAGGTCTTTGGAAAGTACCTGTAGCTAGTATTCTTAAGGCTACACATACCTTTGTTTCCACTAGGATGGGCTCCCATCTGTTGGCTCTGGGTCTGAGGTGAGGGTGGCAGAGCTCGGTGAGCTCCTGTAGTCTGTCCCTGTCCACCCTGTAGAACTCTACTGTCTCTAGCTCATATAGCCCCTGAAATGTTACCCTGGGCCTGAACACTCTTATACTCCTTAGTCTGGGCCTATTGTTAGCATCATCATCATCACTGACCTAAGCCTGTAGTGCATACAGATATAGCAAAGCAGCAGCAGCCTGTATGATTTAGTCAGTTAAAATTCCAAAGTGTGTACTCCAATGGTGCAGAGTATGTGGGAAAAATCATATTGAAGGGTGTATGCATACTTTATACTGGTATGCTGCAGATAAAGCCAGTGTGATTGGCTGTCTATGATACATTCCACCTGAAAACTATATTATTGAGGAGTTTGAATAGGCCAGTGTCAGTGGAACAGGGCTTATCAGCCATTTATACTTGATTGGCTTTCCCAGGCTAGTTCCTTTTAATTTTTTTCCAATTTTCTCCACTGCTAAGCCCCACAGCACTCTGCGCAAACCCTCAAAGCTAGTGTAAACATTGCTTAGCAGTTTGGATCCTCCCCTGTACATGGGTATGCTTAGCTTTTCTTTAACCAGCTGAAACACATGACGCAGGGCTAAGTATAGATTAGCAGCCTCACAGACACCCCTGCTTAGCTGTGCTTAGCTGAGCGCAAACAGGTGCTGCTAAGATCCAATCTAGTTCCATATTATGTGACACCCCCCCTTTTGATGGCACCTATATGTTCTGCCTACACCAACACAGTTCTAGCCCTACCACAGTTAGTACCTATGGACACGGTGGTCCTTTTTGCGATTCAGTAACCCTGGCTCATTTACATATACCTAATTCCGTATACCATAGATACAGCAATACACCAGGGCCTATCTCCTTAGCTACCACTATAACCTGCCATTGCATGACTATGCATACTGGCCACTATAATGCAATAACTTTGCAAACATTTATATTTCATATTTTACACATTTTATTTTTTAAATAGCATGTTTGCGTGTCGCTGCATGCCACTTAAATATGTATTAAAAAATATTACTTTTTCATATATTGCATTACTTTTTTGTGTCAATGGCCATAGATATGACCATTTACATGGCTACTATCACATATATAACCTTTTATTTGGTCTGTGAAAGCCCCTGTTTAAATTTTATAGTCCTGTGCACAGTTTGTAACTGTGTACATTTTTTCCGCAGACATGGCACCTACATGAAGTCCATTCTGCTTGCTGGATGGGAAAATCACCTCATTTGCATGTTTTTCACCAGCAGATGAGGTGATTTGCATTCCACAGACACCTCCATGTTCATACGGTGTCTGCACGCTTGTGCATGCCCACAGCTCTCTTTCCTGGATCACTCGGCGGACATATTCATGTTCAAGTTGCTGCACTGTTCCTATACAGAGAATCACTCTGTGTGGGGTTTATTGAATTACCCCCTGAGTTTTTCCATAAGACTGCTACTCCTCTCTTCATTTGTTTATAGTGTAAACATACTAAAACTGCATAGTTTTTGTGTTAATTTTATTTATGTCTTCTTGTATAATGTGTGTTTCTTGCAAAAATAAATAAATAAATAATCTGTGCATTAAACATTTTCAAATATCTTAAGAGACTTCCCCTTTTGCAATTATTATTCACATCATTTACGTTAATGGAAATTCATTTCATATTTAAATTATTACCACTAAAACTCCTAGTCATGCTGTGATGACTGTGCCCTGGCCCAGCAAACAAGGAGCCTCAATCCTCACCACTAACACCAGGGAGGTCATCTCTTAGAAGAGGAAAGGATAACTAATACACACAGTAAAGCACAATTTCCCTTAAGTGCACACAGAGATCACAGTCAGTCTGGGGCTGGCTGCTCCCTTGTTCACCATGTCCCCAATAAGACTCCCCACTGGCACAGCTATAGGGTCCAGGTCTCAGCCTAACTGGGCAAGCTAGAACCTCTAGTACCCTCTCTGTCCAACCAGTGCTTTGTGTCCCTGCCCAAGTAGCTGGCACAGCACACCCATACTGTGTGATAAGCATTTATACAACTTCACAGACACTCCTGGGAAAGGCTGACACAAATTCTCCAGCTGTGCCCCTTTAACCAGACTATATGGTAGTAATTACTGCCACCACCCAGTTAATAATATCAGCTATTAAAAGGCCCTTAAAAGGGTGTCCAATTATTACTGTGCAATATTAATATCCAATGGTAATGTGGCTATACAGTCTAAGGCTTACTGGAAGGGCTTAGACAGTAAACTCTCTAAATATATAATGTACTCTAAAGCATACTTCATCTCTACACAAAGCAGCCACAGGTATAAGGTTTTAAAAATATTTAATAATAAATAATTAAAACACAAGATAAAACTACTGCACCACAGATATATCTAAGAGTTCACAGATCACGCAGAAACTTAAAATAATAAAGTAAGACAGGTCTGGTTTCAAAGAAAAACACCTAATTAATCTTTACTAGCTTTAATTATTCCTACAAGATATCACAGTGCTAAAAACTTACATGTGAGCATAAGCAGAGTGCTGATAAGTTAGATGTCAAGATCAAAATGCTTCAGGTCTCTTGTGAAAAATGAATTTAAAAATTACTAACAAACACGTTTGCTGGGTCCCTCCCCAAATTACATCATTTTTGACACTTAAGTTTTCCCAGTATTCATATTGCATCATCTTAACACTTGGTCTCAGTTCTTAGGCCACAAACTGCATTATTTAGCAATGTAACACCTGCACAGAAATTTACAACAATAGAAGACATTTCACATGTATATACTAACAGAAACTAAAGCAATAAAGCACCTTCCATAACTAAATTCTAGTCATAAACTTCAGCCTAAAACAATGGGCATGAAATCTTCATCCAGCCACCCTCTGGCCAAATTCTAACATGAAAGGATACAACATGCTTCACTGGGCCAGTAGAGTGCAGTGTTGTCACATATTTTGCAGTTCCATATTTCACAGTGATTTTTTACATTTAAAAACACAAGCCTGTATTTTACATTTATTTATACAGTTGATAGAACTATATATTAAATTATATTTGACTAGGCTGGCAGCCTTCGCCCATCTCGCCCCAGTCATCATACATGTGTTTGTATTTTAGCTAATAAGCAAACAGATTTAACTAAAGAGTTTAACTTATTTTCATTTAATGTAGAAAAGTAGTTACAACTCATAGACACCCAAAAAAAGCAAATTAAACAATAAAACCTTGAAGACTGAGACAAAAAAACAAACTAATCCTCCTATGTGGAAACAAAACCCAGCTTTGCATAGTCTAGCCATCCAAGCATACCCTCTAATATTCCCTCCAAGAATCATTTCTCAGCTCAATTATTTAAATATGTTGTCTAACAGAAAGAAGGTTGCTCTGTCTTATATTCTATTCATATAAGACATTTTTCTATAAAATTTTATTTTAAATTCAAAAAAAAAATACCATAATCATATTACTATCTTAAGCATATTAATGTGATATTAAAATAATGTATGTTACAATGACTTGTTGTGTTTGCTTATAATATACAACAGTTGTCCATTAGTCATACGCCTTTTGTTATGAATGGATTAATATTTGTCATTCAGATTAGTTTAACTAATCAGAAAAACAGTTCAAATTTATAAAATTGCATAACAAAGTTCCACCACTCTAATTAAACCCAGTGAAGCTGCTATTATATTGTTTAGTAGGACAGTCTGCTTCACCTCAATCTCTTTATGATATATGATCTAATTACAATTCCCTGTCTGTTGCCATTAAAATCCAATATACTATTTCTCTTTTATAAGTTCACAAAATTACTTGTTAACAAATCTCTCATTACTTTTACTCTGAGTCAAATTGTACAGTTTTCCATGTTATTAGGTAAATATCACTTTAAGAAGCTGAGAATTTCAAACAGCTCATTATTAACATTTAACCCGCGTGCTTACATCATGCCCGATCCTTTTATTTTCATTTTCAAGCACACAGACACAGTCAGAAAGGGATTTTCAGCTTCTAAATATGCTAATAATGGAAAAAAAAACTTGGGAACGTTAGACAAGCTTTTCATCTCACAAACTTGTCAGGAAGCCAAGAAACAAGTAAATAAGAAATCCAAGTACTTCTAAACATGCTCCATGCTCGTGGAGTGATTGGGAGCTTTTCCTCCCTCTAAATGGCTGTTTATAAAGCTCAAACATGACTCTGTAGTTAGAATCAAGTTACATTTACCTGAGACAGGTTTTATTTTAACTATAATAAGTCGTGTTTATTCCATATAAAAAAAGAAAGAAAAAACATTTATTTTCCTATTTAAGCATATACTAATCATTAAATTAGTTAAGCCATAAAACATTCATAGACAAACATTTAAAAAAGCAGGCACATATCTTCTATTTCTTAAAGTCTAGAATTTATTAAGAAATCTATACTTAAACTGTATGTTCAAATAAACATTTTAAATGTTCATGTGCATGTCTTTTTAAGCTATAAATACACTACAAAGAAAAACTTGCAGTATGATGTGTCACTTAAAATTTTTCATTTTCTTTAAGCGGCATTTTTCCTCTTTCTTTTTAAAAGTGACTTATCTGAGACTATGACAGTAAAGCACTATAACAAAAGGTATAAGCAGATAAAACTTTGTTTTATTTCATGTATTATGCTATTTACTATACTTTGAGAGATATTAGTTGTATACAGATTTGTTCAAGCATTACCAAGCTGCTAACCCAGGGATTCTGTATGCCTTGCATGGCATGCAAAATCAGTGCAGGAGCTCTAGCAGGCAATATGTCTGCCGTTCGATCCAGGAACAGCCTTCAGGGACATGCACAAGTGCTTGTGCACTAGTCCTGCATGGACTAAGCCCTTGTATACAAATCACCCTATTTGCAGGAGAAATCCATGCAAATGAGGTGAATTTGTGATCCAGGAAGCTTGTAACTGGCTGTGCAGGACTAGTGCAATCTGCAGAAATGTACTTGGTTAGTAACTGAATACTTTTCTGCAAAATCCAAAACAGAGCTGTGACAGCTTCAGATAAAGGCTGCATATCATGTAGGAAGCATGCTAATCACCAAGTATAAGGCCATTGACATTGCAAACATGCTAAAAAATAAAATAAACAACTTTTATTTTTTTTTTTTTAGCTGATCTCGGCTGTTTAAGCGTAGGGCAGTAGCACTCAAACGGGATCCGGGGAAAATAACAAAATAAACCTAAATCAAGCATCCTAACTAAAATCACAATTCTGCCATGCAAGTCAATGGCAGGCAGAAGATAACATGTCCAGTGAGTAGTAGTTGCTAAGGGGGGAGGCTCAGTGTGAGACATGTAACTATGCATTAGCAGGCAATCCTATGCAAGTCAGAGGAATGATAGTGAATCCCAGTTTTCCCCAGCATGCTAGTCAGGTCCCAATAGTGTAAGAGTAATAGCTTGGTGCAAGCCTAGGAGTTAGGTGACTTAATGGGGGTATGTGTCAGGTATACTGTAAGCAGATTGGAGCCCTGTGGCTCGGGTTTGCTCCTAGCTTAGCACAGCTAAGCTACGGGGTGTGTCTGAATCTGCCTAGCACTCTTTACATTGTCTAAGCGGGTGTGCACGCAGTGCACCTGGTTTTAAAGGATGAAAAAGAAAGTTAAACCAGGAAATAACATCACTGTGCACATCTGAGCACTCTGTTTGCACGGCGCACCCATGGGGTTAAACAGGAAGGCAATGGGAAGGGAAAACAGCAGTAGGAAGGTAATCAAGGAGAACTAGCATAGCTGGGAGGTGAAATGTATCAGAATCAGCCAGATACACAGGCAGCAGAACAGCCCAGCCCAGAGCACTACTATAAACTATGCAAATGCCTTCCCCTCTGGTTTTTACCACACTCTACACCACCAGTGTAAACAACCAGGGAATGTTCAACATTCACAACAGCAAAATGATAGGGGCTGCAATAGCTATCATACAACAACTTGTGGAAGAGGCTGAGGGTGTGAATGTTGTCCACCAACCCACAGCGAGGAGTCAGAGAAGAGTGTACAGACCCAGGGTAACCTACCAGATGCTACATGAGCTGGAGATAGTGGAGAACTATAGGGTGGACAGGGACCTCCTACAGCAAATTATTGAGCTGTGCCGGCCACATCTGATACACAGAACTAACAGAGGGGAACCCATCCCAGTGGATACCAAGGTATGTGTAGGCCTAAGAATACTAGCTACAGATACCTTTCAAAGGCCAACTGGGGATATGATGGGGATCTCACAGGCATCAGCATCCATGGTATTCCACAAGTTCCTGGATACCATGTCAGCACATGTTGGTGAGCACATATATTTCCCCAACACCCGTGAAGCGTTGGCCAACAATATGCAACTGTTCCACCAAATAGCCAAATATCCTGAGGTAGTGGGTGATACAGACTGCATGCACATATGTATCAAAGCGCCACCCGGTGAGCGGAGTAGGGTCTACATCAACTGCAAGGGCTTCCCCTCTATCAACCACCAGGTCATGGGCGATGCCAAGTGCATAATAATGAATGTGTGTGCTGGCTGCCCTGGAAGCTATCACAATTCTGACATTTTGCATATGATGCAGCTGTACCAGAGATTTGTCAATGGGGACATCCCTGATAGTCACTTAGTGGGGGATACTGGATACACACTGGAGCCGTGGCTGATGACACCCATCAGGAATGCACACACACCCGAAAAAGAACTCCATAATGAGACACACGCACAGACCAGAATTATAGTAGAGCATGTGTTTGAGATGCTCAAGTCAGGGTTCCGGTGCCTGGATACATCTGGTGGAACCTTGAAGTACTCACCAGCTACATGTACCCAAATTGTCCTAATGTGTACCATGCTACACAATATGATACTGCTGAAACAGCTGCAGTAGGAACAACACGGGTTAGGGCCACACAGCCCCCCACCATTGCCAAGGCCTGCACAGGCACAGAGTGACTCCGAGGAGGAACAACCTGACCCTGCCCCAGTAGGCAAAAGGAGGCATGCCCAGTATGTCCTGTCCTTGGCAAAGAGGCAACACATAGCGCATACACTGACACAGGAGGGACCCAGGGAATAACACCTCACTCTGACTCTCACATACAGTAAAAGGGATGCTAAACATCACACTACCTGTGCTCAACCATGTGTAGGGAGTGTACTATGTGCATCCGACACAGGCAGCCCTGCAGCACCACCCTCAATACTGGGACATCCACAAGGTAAGTGACTCACACATGCCAGTCAGGGGGGTTCATATACCCAACAACAGTCACAGTCAGAAGGACAGGTGTAGACAAACACAAACAAAGGCTGTGCTATGGCATCTGAATGATGCCTATGGGTAACCTCCCCCTCAGGCCAACACAGACAGACTTCAGCAGGTCAGGCAGTGGGATGTCAGTTCTGAAGGGTAGGAAGTCTGAAACTAATATGTAGGTAAATACAAGCTAAGATCTGTAGTACACTGGTATGCCTCTAGGCAACATGATAGGTAAGACTACAGAATGAAATGGACTACCTGACATACCAGTACATTCATAGCAAATGTGTACAAGTGTCAGGTGTGCCCCCCATCCTATGTACACATGTAGTAACAGTCAGGTGTGTCCCCCTCCATCCTGTGTAGACATGTAGAAATAGTCAGGTGTGCCCCCATCCTGCGTAGAAATGTAGTAACAGTCAGGTGTGCCCCCCAATCCTGTGTAGAAATGTAGAAATAGTCAGGTGTGCCCCCCATCCTATTTAGAAATGTAGTAATAGTCAATGCCAAGTGATCAACGGATACCCTGTAGAAACAGGATGCTACCTGTAGGTGTACAACACATAGGTCAGCACTGCAGTATAGACTACCTGGACTTGATCCACACATTCAGTACAGATGTGCATACTGGGCATGCTCATACATTTAGAGAAATGAAGGCAATGTCAGTCAACAACAGACTGAAAGATCATACTGGGCATGCTCACACACCTAAACACTTGAAGGCCATGTCTGCAAACACCAGTGGACCAGACATATCTAGCAGTCCCAGATGTTAGTGCAGACACTCCTCAGTATGCACCACACATGCTTTGCACACACAGTCATCAGGAATACAGACATATATCTAAGGACAACACACTATAATAAGTCAAAGGTAAACACAGAGGGATGTGTGGAAGAGGGTGACTGTGACAAGGAGCCATCCAGGCCTGTCCCATCCAGCACACAGCCAAAGGACCACAACCACATAAAGTCCAGCTGTCACTCACTGTAGATACTAGTCACCGGTATCTGTCAGCAGTACAGACTATGTGGTGCATGTGCTAGCTGTGCAACATGACTGTACAAGGAAGTAGTCATCTAGCATCTTTATACCTGTACCTGTGAAATATGACCCTGTGTGTGGCTGCATATGGTGTATCAACCTCTAGATTAATTGGTTATGGCCCTTGCCCACACACTGCCCTCCCCATAGCCCTGCTATGAAAAGGCTGCTAAGGTCATCCACTGTGAAATACACCTTTGGGAGAGCTGTATCCCAATAATCTCCATGGTGCATCCCATAACTGAATACTGCTGTAGTATGATAAACTAGTTAGATAGGAGTTCCAATCCCAGGCATGGCAACTGTGTGTGTGCGTGTGTGTGTGTGTGTGTGTGTGTGTGTGTGTGTGTGTGTGTGTGTGTGTGTGTGTGTGTGTGTGTGTGTGTGTGTGTGTGTGTCTGTCTGTGTAGAGAGCAATGCTCTTTATGGTAGTCACACTCCCTACAATTGAAATTCTCTACTTTGGTAAGGCTGCTGATGTCATAAACCTAGAAATACTCCTCTGGGAAGGTTGTAGCACAGTAATCTCTGTAGTGCATCCTATAAATGTGTACTGCTGTAGTGTGATAATCTAGATAGGTAGGAGTTCTAATCCTAGACTTGGAAAGTGTGTGTGTGTGTGTGTGTGTGTGTGTGTGTGTGTGTGTGTGTGTGTGTGTGTGTGCGCGTGTGTGTGTGTGTGCGTGTGTGTGCGCGTGTGTGTGTGTGTGTACACTTCAAATGCTCAACTTTGGCAAGGCTGGTGATGTCATCCACCTAGAAATGCACCTCTGGTAAGGTTATAGCACAGTAATCCCCATAGTGCATCCTATAAAAGTGTCTGTGTGTGTGTGTGTGTGTGTGTGTGTGTGTGTGTGTGTGTGTGTGTGTGTGTGTGTGTGTGTGTGTGTGTGTGTGTGTGCGTCTGTGCATGTGTGTGTGTGTGTGCATGTGTGCGTGTGTGCGTGTGTGTGTGTTTGTCTGTGTAGAGAGCAATGCTTTTTAGAGTAGTCACATGCCCTACACTTCAAATGCTCAACTTTGACAAGTCTGCTGATGTCATCCACCTAGAAATACATTTCTGGGAAGGCTGTAGCCCAGTAATCTCCATAGTGTCCCATAACTGCATACTGCTATAGTGTGATACATTAGTTAGGTAGGAGTTCTAATCCCAGATTTGGCAAGTTTCTGTGTGCCTGTCTGACTTTGTCTGTGTAGGGAGCAATGGATTTTATCCTAGCCACACTCCCTACAATTCAAATGCCCTACTTTGGCAATCCTGCTGATTTCATTCATTGTGAAATACACCTTTGGAGATGGTGTTCTCCAGTAAATCCACGGTGTGTCCTATAACAGCTCCATGATGTAGTGTGATATAGACCTATGCTAGGGGTTCTATACCCACACATGTCGGTTGTAGATGTTTTGTGTGTGTTTCCTTGTCTGTGTAGGGAGCAATGCATTTTAGCCTAGCCACACTCTCTACAATTCAAATGCCCTTCTTTGGCAATCCTGCTGATGTCATTCATTGTGAAATACACCTTTGGGGAAAGAGTTCTCCAGTAATCCCTGTGGTGCGTCCTGTGACAGCTCCGTGCTGTAGTGTGTTATAGACCTCTATTAGGGGTTCTATACCCACACATGTCAGTTGTGGATGTTTTGTGTGTGTTTCAATGTCTGTGTAGGGAGCAATGCATTTTAGTCAAGCCACACTCCCTACAATTCCACTGCCCTACTTTGGCAATCCTGCTGATGTCATCCAATGTGAAATACATCTTTGGGGAAGGTGTAATCCAGTAACCTCTGTGCATGTACTATAACTGTGTAGTCCTGCATTGTAATAAACTAGTTAGGTAGGAGTTCTAATCCCAGCATGACAGGTGTGTGTGTGTGTGTGTGTGTGTGTGTGTGTGTGTGTGTGTGTGTGTGTGTGTGTGTTTGTGTGTGTATGTGTGTGTGTTTGTAATTCGTATCCTGTGTGGAGGTGGTTGTGAGTGTGTTGGGTCCAATGTGAAGTTGGTTTTGCAAATTTCTTATATGGTGGCCCTAGTATATATCAGAATGTCCACCATACAGGGATAACAGGTGTGAAATAGCCAAGAGGCTGGGGTGCAGATCCATACCCATACATGTGATATCAATGCCAGGCAAACACAGTTAGCAACACCACTATTACCCACAGAACACACTCAATCCATGTCTCATACACACCACACTTACCTAAGCAACAACCAATATGTTGGTAGTACACTGCATATTGCCCACTGATAGTAACTTTGGAGTGACTGCAGTGGGCTACAGAGGGCATGACACCCTGTCCATAGGCACGTACATGCAGACAGTGCACGCTCCTGATGTTCCCCACTGGACACCCACAACATCTGTGGTGCCATCAAATGTGAACCACAAAGGACATACCATGCCTGAAAACATGCCCTGTATAGACAGATGCCACTGACACCAGGGAATGCTGTTAGCATGCTATCAATGTAGGTGCAGGGTAAACCTGCTGTCCATTACCTGTTCCCACCACAGGAGGCCAAGACTGGCACATCTGATGATAATCTGTGTACACAACATGGGCCAGACACCACAGGTACAGTTCCACATGTCACTGTACATGCATGTGGGAGGTGTGCACATCCCAGACACCATCCATGTCATGGACTAAGGAAAACATAAATGGCAAGTGATGCACAGCATTGGCCACATGCAATAGTCACCCAGGTGACTGGATGGTGGATACAATACTCACCTGTGTGGGCAAATCCAGAAACTACACCCCTTAGCCACAATGCAGACCATTGTCATGTGGCCTGATGCCAAGGTATACCCATCACCTAGCCTTGTATAGCCATCTGGCATAGTCAACCTCCACACACCCATGAAGAATTGCACCCATGCATGTCAGTACTGGCACCGTGTGTGTGTGTGTGTGTGTGTGTGTGTGTGTGTGTGTGTGTGTGTGTGTGTGTGTGTGTGTTGTATGATGCGTATGATCATATTCACACTCACTGCAACCCCCATTGGCATAATGAAGCATGCAGTCAGACACCTCCCCATACCCTTTGCCCATGTATCCTCCGTATGATCCCTGTGTTGCATGTGATACATGCACAGTAATATGTTATGGTAATCTCACTACTGATGAGTTGTATTCCTGGCCCTACCAAGTGTGTTAATGTGTGTATGTCCTTCTCAGAGTGTTGCTGTGTTGTCACTGGTACCTGGTCATGTGGACTGGCACATGTACTACACCTACTGTATAGTTACCATATCCCTGTTGCAGATGTCACTCACCAGCACATATATGTTCTGAGGGCTTCTCACCATGCAACCTATGTGGTGCATCCAATAACTGCATGAAAATGTGATAGCACTACATAGTTGTTAGTGGATTGATACCCTCTGCTGGTAGATGTGTGACACAAACATGCTTAGGTTTTACTCTCCCACCCCTTCTTGACTTGTCTTTGACTCTGTCTGCCTCTCTCACTTCCTCTCTGGTGGATGTGGAAACCTACACCTGCTTTGCTTAGGCAGCAGCATGTGTATTTTAAGTGATGCTCATGATCAACTGATGGCCTCTGCATGAATTGCTACCCTCTTCTAGCTGATTGCATGTGGAACAGCTGTGGTAACATTCCCATAGCCAAGTGCATAGAAACACACTCCAGTATCTAGGAACATCATGTTGGTGTTGGGCCTTTCCATTCCCTGTGAGCAGGAACTCGATCTGGTGTTTGGCAAACAGCATCTCAGATGGATTGGGGATTTACCTCTAACAGCATACACTGTGGAAACAGGGTAACACAAAGGAGGGGGATGTGCCTGACCTGACTACAGACTGTAAGTGTTGCCATACTGCATTTGGAGTAATGTTGGTTTAACAGGGTGTGTATGGATATGGCTGTCCTACATATTGCAATACCTGCCATGTCAGTGATCTGTGTATGAGGAATCCCTATCTGTAGGGTCATTTGCAGACTAGGCAGTGTGTGGTGCCTTTGCTTTCATGTGTTACCTACAGAGCACCTATCTGTGAACTGCAGAAGGTAGTGTGAGGAATGCAGTCTGTAGATGGTGGAACCAGGACAGTTACTGACTTCATATCCCTCATAGGACATATGTTGCAACAAGCCCTGTTACAACAGTAAATGTATGAGGTTATCACAGCAACATGTCAATATTGGCCTTATGTATGTGCTTCCAGCTATACCTCTGTCAACCTTTGTACATATGTCAAGCATTAAGATGTACATATGTGCTGTACACCATAATTAGTGACATCATATCTGATAACAAGCCAGTGAGATATCAGGTTGCTACACATGTTATATACAGTAGGGGTTATATTTGATGACATAACATGAACATTCTGTGGTTGTGTGTACAGTACTGAGGTTTGTGTAATTATGGTGACTGTCGATAGTGTGTGTAATGTTAATATGTACTTTGGCCTGTGTACAGACTGTGGTAGATGTCATTGTTCTTGATCCCATCCTATCTGATCTTACATGCTGCTCCACTGTATGTTATCATATCGGCTTACATGTTTGTAGGGCCATACACACATGTCCCATACCACAGACAGGCACCAGACCACACTGTGCAGCAGCCCAATATATGTAGGGTTTGTGTGAGAGTGGCAAATATAAGGATGGTGTTGAACAGAAAGTTCATATACTGCAATAATATGCTAATGTACCATATGTGGCTGTGGCTGTACTCACATTGGATGTAGCTATGCACTGTCACACAGGTGTATCTTCCCTGTGATCTGACATGCCTGTAGAGCCTGCTATATATGCAGGTACATGTGCATTTCCCCATAGGAAATGTAGGCCAGTGTTGAGCCAGTCTACCTGCAGCCTGCACAGTGCTTTGCTACATGCCTAGCGGCTTAGTGTACTTACCCAGTGAAATGTAATGTCCAAATACTTGCCAGATGTACTGATGCTGGGCCTCCCTTAACAGTCGTGTATGTTAGACAGAGCAGTGGGATGCTGTACAGATGTATGTCAATATCTAGTGAGTAGTATGTGGCCATGGAACCTCTGTCCAGTGGTTAGTATGTGTCAGAACAGACAGGGGTGTGTGAATGCATAACTTATGGAGGCATATGTATACAAGTTGTTGCGTGTTATACCCACCTACATGGCTGTTAACATCCACATTGTCAGGCTTGGTCCACATGTTTTGCAGTAAGGGGTTCTGTGTATACTTCTAGACTGTCCAGAGTGTGTCAGAATGTCCACATATATTGGCCAATATCTCTGCTGTAGTATACAATAGCATTACGTGCCAGCAGAGGTACTGTACTATGATGTCCTTAGGATGTCCGTCAGTAGCCAATAACGCACATGTGAAAAGCAGATGTGACCTCCCACACACACCATGTCTGTGAAGAAAATCACTATTACAGTAGCAATAGTCTACTGATATACCTGCTAGACATACCTGACATCCCCCTGCACTACATAATTGGGACTATATGGGCTGAGGTAGGCCTACACTCCATGTTTAGGGCATAGGGTGGAAATATATATATATATATATATATATATATATATATATATATATATATATATATATAAAACTATCCAGATATCTATATAGTTATATACATATCAACATATATAGATGGGTATGTATATGTATATGTACATAGATATACATATACACACCCAGACATATACATATACAGAGTGATATATGGCTACACATATACAGATAGTGATACATATGCACATATACATATATCACACTGCCATTCCTGCCAGCAGTCCACTGCTGTTATATCCCCCACACATACAGTGGGGCTGGGGCCATATATGTGTGGGCTTTACCTACACCACATATGTGTGCCCATATTCACTTCAGAGGCCAGTGTATGCAACGGTGTTATATGGGCTTGTATTATTGATTCTGGGGGGGACGCACCATAAATAACCTAGGCTGTTACAATATTTGTGGGTATCAGTGGTGAGCTGACTTAAGGTATCTGGATGTACAGTACCATACAATTCACCTGTATTGTCATTGCTTACATAAATTGCGTTAATGCAGGCCTACTGCCTCCTGCCATAAAGACTATTCTGTTTGTCAGTGTGCTTGTTATGATGTCAGTTATGCCTTGTTATGTAACAGTTACATCATATTTGGTCAACTGAAGTCTTTAACACCTAGTGATTGTGTACAGAGCGTAGATAGAGGCTGCTGAACTATACACCTGCATTACTTACTGTTGATTGTTTGGTATCCTGTGGCCCAGCCTGTCTTTACTATTGTACTGTTTGAAGGGCTTGGCCTGGACAGCAACAGTTGTGAACCTTTCCAGACTACTGTATTAGTATAACTGTTTCACAGTTGCATTAGTCTGCTTATATGGATGTCAGTGTCTAAACAGCTATACGACATGGCATTTAAATCTGTAATAGTACACAAATAATTGTTTTCTATTTCTGCAGACCTGTGTGTAGTGTTTTATCCAATGACCCCTCTGTGGGTATATGTTGCAGGCAATGACTGTCATTTGTATAGGTGGCTCATCCAGTGTCCAGTCGTTAAGGTGTTAACTGTAGGCATAATTGCTGTTCCATATTGTGTGCACCTACTACATAAGTATCTTACAGTACAGATCTCTGCATGTGTATGTGCAGTCACATGCATATCTATATATATATATATATATATATATATATATATATATATATATATATATATATATATATATATATATATCTGTATCTGCATATATGTGTCTGTGTATATCTATTCTAGGATGTTGATAGCTTCCACTATTTAGATTTTCTATGGGAGCCAGACTGCACTGCATGATATGTTACCAATACCACCATGACATCATACAGGTAGGATGTAGTACTGGTAATAACTTGCGCCCATGTCATGTCAGGACCTGGTGATGGGATCTGCAACACTTGGTAGTGTATTGCAGGGCAGACATGTTTGGCTGTGGGGGTTGGGTGGGTATACCTATTCATGCAAGACGTATATTGTTTGGGGCCTCTCAACCCCATTAACGGTGCATGTGGACATATATGTTTTAGTTAATCTCCCATTGATATCTACACAAGTATGTCCATATATATCTATATATATATATATATATATATATATATATATATATATATATATATATATATATATATATATAGATATATATATATATATATATATATATATATATATATATATATATATATATATATATATATATATATATATATATATATATATATATATATCTGCTTACATATGTGTAGATTGCTGTGCATATGTATATATATATATATATATATATATGTATATATATATATATATATATATATATATATATATATATATATATATATATATATATATGTTGTGTCTTTTGACTTTTCCCGGTTAGGGGTTGCCACAGCGGAACTCCGGTCCACTAATGATTGGCAGTAGATTTTTACGTGCCGAGTTGCTATATCTTCATATATAGATATGCTGTACCTTTTTAGATATTAATATATTTACACACACACACACACACACACACACACACACACACACACACACACACATGCATCTAAATGGTAGAATACATTCTCTGTACTGTTTAATGTCTGGGCTTGGTGATATGTTTGTGAAAACATCTGGACTATGTATAAATGGCATGGCTTAGTGGTAAATCACTTTGTCTATGGTGTGCAGGGCCCTGGGTTTGAGCCTTGCAGAGGCTGTTTATTTTGTTGCTAGTCAGAACACAGGCATTAGATACAGAGTGATTAATGCACTTTAAAGCAATTGTAAGTGGGTTTGCCCAGAGGTAAGCACTGCTAACTTCTGGTTACAGTTTCTTATACTCAGTTAGCTTCTGTATTGCTTAACCTGTGTGGGCATTTCTTACCCCCATGCAAACAGGCTTAAACCTGCTTACTGCTGCTTAAAAGTGCTTACTCCCACTTACCCCCACACTAATTTCTTTAAAAGAAAAGAGGGTTGATAAAAAAAGTGGTGAAAAAGGGGCACAAAGAGGGATAGACAGTAGGGAAAATGGCTAGGGATGTTCAGGAAGAGGGTAGGGAAGGTCCATAGCTGTCCAATTCTTCTACAGCAACAGCTGTGCATATACACAGAATTTGGAGGTAGGTTTGGACACTCAAACCCCTGGGAGAGGGGCGAGGACAACAATAATAAGTTGTGATGCCAATTAGACCAGATTACATGTGTCCAGTGGGCACATGTAAGAAATGGACAGCTATGTATTTAGCGATATTTTTTGTGGGAACAGAATGCCCTTTTTTTTTCAGGTGAGAGTGGGATGTTGAGGAGGGGTAGTAGGTATATTTGGCGAGGTAGGTTGGGTAGCTTAACAGACAAGACAAACAAGATGCATACAGGGGTGGTATATGACACATATGGGGTAAACACCTTGATGGGGAGGGGTGTTGGGATATGGGATATCAGAAGCCCACAAGCCACCAAGTTGTAACAGTGGGACTGAGGTCCCCACCCATGGGCAGTCACCACTGCACCTTCACAGCCCTGAAGGTGGCTGTGCTGGCAGCTGGGTTGCAGAGCCAGGGTGACTCTAATCATGACACATGGCCATCGAGCTGGTGTAGAATATCACCAAACTGCTCATTGATCATTCTATGCATCATGCCCCCAACCTGGCGAAGGGTGACAGGTGCCTGTCCATGCCCACTCCCAGCAGGGGGGTGAGCCCCATCCCCTAAGGCTGTTCCACCTGAAGGTGGTGCAGGACCAATGGACATGGAGGTCCTGGGTTGGGCCCCAGACATTCTGGAGCTCGGTGCCATGGCCAGCTGAGGTTGGACTAGTGGGGCCGTTGGGGCCGGCCTTCCCAAGCGTGCTACAGTGTTTACATTTCATCATCATTTGTGGGTTAGTAATAGTCAACACATTCCAGGTTTAGGTATAACAGCATGTATAGATATTCCCATTAACCCAGACACCAGATACGGAACAGTTGCATAGCAAACAGAAAACATGCATATATGGGACCACAGTGGCAATAAGAACGGCATGCAGGTACATTGATGGCAACATGCTACCAATGTTGGTATAATTCAATATAGCATATGCATGGGAACCATTAACATTTTATCAAACAAATGGACATTATCAGAACATAGGTGTCATTACATACAGGTTGGGGTGGGAATGTTGATTATTGTTGGAGATATAGTGGGGGGGAGAAAGATGTCAATTAGCAACTAGTATATTCCTTTAGTCCACATTACTTTCCTAGTCAGTGTTGTTATCTGTACCTTATAAGTCTTACTACACTACCCTCTAGCCTTAGTTTGGACAGTGATTTGGCTGTCATCATTGTGATGACTGGGGAGAGATGGGCAAAGGCTGCCAGCCTAGTCAAATAACATTTAATATATAATTCTATCAACTGTATAAATTAATGTACAATACAGGCTTGTGTTTTTAAATGTAGGAAAACACTGTGAAATGTGGAACTGCAAAATATGTGACAACAAGGCACTCTACTGGCCCAGTGAAGCATGTTGTATCCTTTCATGTTAGAACTCAGCCCAAGGGCTGCTGGATGAAGATGCCATGCCCATTGTTTTAAAGCTAAAGGTTATGACTAGAATTTAAATGTGGAAGGTGCTTTTATTGCTTTAGTTTCTGTTAGCATATACATGTGAAATGTCTTGTATCATTGTAAGTTTCTGAGGAGGTGTTAGATTGCTAAATAATGCAATTTGTGGTCTGAGAACTGAGACCAGGTGTTAAGATGATGCAATATGAATAGTGGGAAAACCTAAGTGTCATAAATGATGTAATTTTGGGAGGGCCTTAGAGACATTTTTGTTAGTAATGTTTAAATACTATTTCTCACAAGAGACCTGAAGCATTTTGATCTGGACATCTAACTTATCAGCACTCTGCTTATGCTCACATGTAAGTTTGTAGCACTGTGATATCTTGTAGGAATAGTTAAAGCTAGTAAAGATTAATTAGGTATTTTTTTAAACCAGACCTGTCTTACTGTATTATTTTAAGTTTCTGTGTGATCTCTGAACTTTTAGATATCTCTGTGGTGTAGTAGTTTTGTCTTGTGTTTTAATTATTTATTATTAAATATTTTTAAAACCTTCTACCTGTGGCTGGTTTGTGTAGAGATGGCGTATGCTTTAGAGTACATTATATATTTATAGAGGTTACTGTCTAAGCCCTTCCAATAAGCCTTAGACTGTATAGTCACATTACCATTGGATATTAATATTGCACAGTAATAATTGGACACCCTTTTCAGGGCCTTTTAGTAGCTGATATTATTAACTGGGTAGTGGCAGTAATTACTACTGTATAGTCTGGGTAAAGGGGCACAGCTGGAGAATCTGTGTCAGCTTTTCCCAGGACTGTCTGTGAAGTTGTATAAATACTTATCTCAAAATGTGTGTGTGTTGTGTCAGCTACTTGGGCAGGGACACAAAGTGCTGGTTGGACAGAGAGGGTACTGGAGGTTCTAGCTTGCCCAGTTAGGCTGAGACCTGGACCCTATAGCTGTGCCAGTGGGGAGTCTTATTGGGGACCTGGTGAGCAAGGGAGCAGCCAGCCCCAGACTGACTGTAATCTCTGTGTGCACTTAAGGGAAATTGTACTTTACTGTGTGTATTAGTCATCCTTTCCTCTTCTAGGAGACAACCTCCCTGGTGTTAGTGGTGAGGATTGAGGCTCCTTGATTGCTGGGCCAGGGCATGGCCGTCACAAGTATTTGGCAGTGGTGGGATGTACTTCGCATACTAATTGGCTTGTAGTGATGTGGGGTAGCGTGAATTCCTGTAGCTTATGTACAGTGATCTCTAGAAGTGGTTTGTACTCTAAAACAGCCACGCAGTGTATACCAAGAGTTCAGATCACAATTGTTTATTTCTTTTGTTAGCTTAGTGTTAGAGTGAGCAGGCAACATGTCAGCAGAAGAGTATGGAAAGCTGACAAGGAGCCAGCTGGCAGAGATGTGCCAGACTAGGGGGCTGGTGCATGGAAACTTGACTAAGGCAGACCTGATTGCAGCCTTGGTTACAGCTGCATCAGAAAACAGCAGTCTGGAGGATAATCAGACTGACAGTGGAGATACAATATCCTCCGAGAATGGACAGCTTAACTTTTCTGCAGTGGACATAAAAATCCAGCTGGAGCTGAAGAGACTTGAGTTGCAGACCAGGCATACGGAACTAGAAGCAGCCGAGAGAATGAGGATCCTAGATGAAGAATAGGAATGGCAGAGAAAGCATGAGAGGGAAATTCTGACTCTTTGCCAGAGTCATGGAGGTAATGAGGAAGGGAGTAACCGGACCCCAGAAGCTCAAAAGGTCAGTAAATTTCTTCCACAGTTTAAAGAGGGGTAAAATTTTGATATCTTCATTCATATGTTTGAGCGGGTATGTAAACAGTATGAAGTTGACCAAAGGCTCTGGGTACAGTTCCTGACCCCCTTACTCCATGGTAAAGCTATAACTTCTTTAGCAAAAATGTATGACACTGACTGTTTTGATTAAACCACTGTAAAATACATTTGTTAGAATGTTTTAAGCTAACACCTGAAATGTATAGGAAAAAGTTTCATGAGCATAGATGCAAGGCAGATGAAAATGTATGTGAATGTGTTGTTGAACTGAGCACTTATTTTCATAGCTGGGTGAGTGAATGTCAGGTCACCACTTTTGAAGGGCTGGCATACCTTTTGGTAAGGGAACAAGCCCTTAGCACTTTGCCTGAGCACATGAGGATCTGGTTAGCTGATAGACAGTGTGCTACATCAGAGGAGTTGGGGAAGAAGGGAGACCTATACCTAGCAAGCAGGGCAGCCCTGCACAGGAAGGGGACCCCCCAGTACTGCTTATGGGATGAAAGGAACCCATGGTGGGCAGCACAGACTGCCCCAACAGAATCCACCAGTAGCAGGGGAAGCCACTAGTCTAGGTACATGTCCAGGAACTAGGGTTAAATGTTTTGAATGCAACCAGTGGGGCCATGTGGCATACAGATGTCCATGGAGGCAAGTTGGGGAACACAAGGTGAGAGAGCCAGTAATGGGAAAGATAAAATGTCAACAGTGTGTTGTCTTGAGACAAAAGGAGTATGGAACTACCATCCTGCAGATGTCCTGAGAGGGAAGGATTTGGATGAGGCAATACTATGTACTTATGCTGTTACATGCAGTGAGGCTAGGAGACAAGCATGTGGGTCTGATAGCCTGTGGGAGACCCAGACTGCATACTTGCAGCCAGGACTGCTGAGGTGGTTACTTCAGGGAGTGAGCTGCTCTGTAGCAGTGAGACTGAATGTAAGCCACAGCTGCTTTGGGTACTGATGTTCCCTTGGACAGGATAACTGCAAAGGTAAAGGTGAGTAGTACTACCTAGGCTGACAGTGAGGCACCGCTGTCAGAGGATGCCAGACTTCCTGTGGAATGGGAGCTGGGAAGGGTTACAATGAGAGCCTTGAGACAGGCTCAGCTCTCAGACCCTAAATTGCAAGGCCTGAGGCATGTAGCTAGGGAGGCACTTGATTCTCAAGGGAAGGGGGAATCTGTATACTGGAGCTAAGGGTTACTGTACAGAGTAGACCCCTGAGGGAGGGCTAGAAGATGAGAGAGTACAGCAGTTGGTAGTGCCTAGAGCTTACCGTTTGGCGCTTCTAGCCATGGCCCATGATATTCCCTTTGCAGGTCATATGGGCATAAAACATACAAAGAAGTGTATTATGCAAAATTTCTATTGGCCTGGAATTTCCAGAGATGTAACAGGGTACTGCAGAACCTGTGACCAGTGCCAAAAGGTAGGCAAGGCAGGAGACAAGGTAAGAGCTCCTTTGATGCCTTTGCCTGTGATTGAGGAGCCATTTTAGAGGGTAGCTATGGATATCATGGGTCATCTGTGTACCCCAAGTTCCACAGGGAAAAAGTATATCCTAGTGATTGTAGATTATGCTTGTGATTGTGTTTTAATTATTAATTATTAAATATTTTTAAAACCTTCTACCTGCGGCTGGTGTGTGTAGAGATAAAGTATGCTTTAGAGTGCATTCCATATTTATAGAGTTTACTGTTTAAGCCCTTCCAATAAGCCTTAGACTGTATACTCACATTACCATTGGATATTAATATTGCACAGTAATAACTGGACACCCTTTTAAGGGCCTTTTATAAGCTGATATTATTAACTGGGTGGTGGCAGTAATTACTACTGTAGAGTCTGGGTAAAGGGGCACAGCTGGAGAATCTGTGTTAGCCTTTCCCATAAGTGTCTGTGAAGTTATATAAATACATGTCTCAAAGTGTGTGTGTGTTGTGTCAGCTACTTGGGCAGGGACACAAAGCGTTGGTTGGACAGAGAGGGTACTGGAGGTTCTAGCTTGCCCAGTTACACTGAGACCTGGACCCTATAGCTGTGTCAGTGGGGAGTCTTATTGGGGACCTGGTGAGCAAGGGAGCAGCCAGCCCCAGACTGACTGTGATCTCTGTGTGCACATAAGGGAAATTGTACTTTACTGTGTGTATTAGTCATCCTTTCCTCTTCAAGGAGACAACCTTCCTGGTGTTAGTGGTGGGGATTGAGGATCCTTGATTGCTGGGCTAGGGCACGGTCATCACAATCATCATTACACATGAACTGGTATTACCTGCAGTATACACCTCTTACCTGGTATATCTTTGAAGGGAATGTCTGTTAACACTAACTAACTGTTTGTACACATACTCCCAGATTCAAGGTTTATGTTTTGCACTATGCTATCCAACTCTTCCTGCACAGAATCTGGCCATGTGTTGACCACATGCTGGTGTGCCTGGACATATCTAGAATATTGTCCTCTTCCACCTTTAGTGACCTGACACACACATGTACATGCTTTCCTACACAGTTATATTATGTAGCACAGTGTGGGTGACAGTGACCAGTGATACTTTATTATTCAGAGAAACTGCAACACTCACATTTCCCTACAATACTAGACTGCACAGTACCAATACAGGTTATAATGGCCTGTATTTCACAGCACAGAGTCCGTATCCAACGTACCCATGGGAGCAATGTTTGTTAGCACTACGTGACTGTTGCCACACAAAGTTCCAGATTACACATTAGTATCATGCGCATACATCTCACTCTGTTACTGTACACACTCTGGACACAGCGTGACAACATGGGAGTGTAGATTGGACATACCTGACATATTACTCTCCTAACAGTTTTGGGGGTTGCTACAGTGACAGGTGTGTTCTCATAGATGTTTGCCAGTCACTTGTGTTCCCTGTTTGCTGGCTAAATATTTGGGATCATCCCACAGACTTACCAGGGTGACAGGGAGACAGGCAACAGATATGGGCACATATAATGGACATTCTGGCCTCATCTGTACAGTTGTGGGGTATGATTCTGTATGCAGCCTAATTCCACTCCCAGGATTCAGACCATGGCTGTGTCTGCTACAACTTAAACACTGTTCATCACAGTTGTGTCTGCTATATAGATATTGATGTATATCTCCTATCTGCTTTCTGTCTTATTAATCCCCTTTGTTTTTGCATTCTGACCTTGTATTACAACACTCATACAGATTTCCTAGACAGTTTTATTTTGTAGGACAATGTAGGTGACAGTGATGTGTAATAACTAATTATTCAGAGCAACTGCATATCATTCTTGTAAATCTGGGCACAGTGTTGGTATCTGACAGACCTCTGGGAGGAATGTTTATTAGCACTACCTGAATGTTCCCACACACAGTACCAGATTCCATATTACTATTATGCACATACATCTCACTCTGTTACTGTACACACTCTGACCACAGCTTGGCAAGTTGGGGTGTAAATGGGAAATATATGGCTTCTTAGTCACATAAAGTATTGGAGAGTTGCTAGTGTGCCAGCTTTGTTTTCATAGCTGTGTGCCAATCAGTTGTATTTCCTGTTTGCTGCCTATACATCTGGGATCATCCCATTGATTTCCCAGGGGGACAGGTTGATAGGCAACATATATGGGCCACTTTAATAGACATTCTGGACATATCTGTACAGTTGTGGGGAATGATTCTGTATGCAGACCACTACCACTGGCTGGATTCAAACTGTGGCTGTGTGTGCTAAAAAAACAACAGTTCACAGCTCAGTTTGCATGTGCTATTCGGTTTTTTGTTGTTTGCATTATCCCTGTTTACTGTCTATGTGTCTCTCAGTTGTACTTAATGGCCTTTGGGGATTACACCTGTCATATACAGGCATCCCTACACATTCAATTTATGGTGCACAGTGTGGGTAACAGTGCTCAGTACTACAGTACTATTAAATGATTGCATATCTACATTACCATATGATACCAGAATATACACATGCAGTCCAGCAGTTAGACCAGTTTTGACTTACAAACAATATGAGACTCTTACTGCCATATTCTGTAGTGTATGCAGTACTTGCCTTGAACAATACAGGTTTTATACTAGCAGTTAATTTACTACTACTTTTATTTTTATTTCCTATGACTCCAGTAAAATGCATGAGTATTACTGACCTGCCTCGCATCGCAAACTCGTCAGGCAACTGATGTGGGCCTCCTGGTTTATGCCAAATTCCTTTGCAGCTGTGGGTGACATAAGAGGAATATTTAGCCATACCGATCCATGATATACCTGAGCTGGCAATTATTACACACATACTGGGGGTGATACTTACACACATCTGGAACATCCCCTGATGCTCTAGCCTCTTGGAGCCACTCCCCCAAGAGGTCCCCATTATGCTGCTTCAGGTCGGCATAGTGGTGCCTGACTGCTCACCAGTTTGGGGCATGCCAGTGGCACTGTTGACATCACAGGTGAAACAGTTCCAGGCCTCCACCTTATATTGGGAGCCCTGGTACTGGCCCTGCAGCAGTCTCTAAGCATGGTCTTTAACTAGAAGTCCTGCCATGACCTTGTTCTCCTGGATGCACCAGCACTGCACCCAGAAGCGCACTCCTTCTCCCCTTACTGCCATAGTGCCTGCAAGGGGAAGCTACAACTAGTTATGAGATGTATTCCCGCCTCTTGGGTTTAAGTAGTGCCAATTTCCTGCACTTTTCCGTGATTGTCCAGTTTTGAAAAGGCTAAGCTATGGGCAAACCTGCTTACCTAGGGTTGGCATTGTTTAAAGAGGTATACCACTGGGCACATTGAGTTAGCTGGTCTACACATTGCTTACTCCTCCTAAGCTGGCCTGTGCAATGCTTAGCATTGCTTGCATTAGATTTGCATTATATTTCCTTTTGGGCATTCATTTTTTATTCATTACCTCTTATATATCTGCCAGGTTTCCACAATTAAAGTGTACGTACACTCTATGGGGTCCTTGTGTTTTATTGGAGACTTCAACACTCTATTACAATTACACCTCACTTCTGGGCTTACTGCTGTACTCCAGTTCACATATTTATGTTATGTAGTGGGTTATGGAACATATAACTGTATACTGATTCCTTTCCCAGGTTCAGTTTGGTTTTACTATGGCGAGGACTTGTTTGCTGATACCTCATTCTTTTATACTCCTGTGATGGTTTGGTGGTTAACTATGGTTACTATGGTGTATGGGGTCATGGGTTTGAAACCTGCATAGTTGTTTACTTTATTAATGGCCAGAACAAGGGCAGTTGGATACAGAGTGATTAAGGCACTTTTGAGCAGTTGTACATGAGTTTGCATGAGGGTAAGCACTGCTAACCTGCTGTTACATCTGCTTACAGGGAGTTAGCTTTAGAATTGCTTAGCCAGTGTCGGCATTGCTTACCGCTGTGCAAATGGGCTTACGGCCACTAACTAGTGCTTAAATATATTTACTACTGCTTATTTGTGCTTAAACCTGCTTACTAGTGTCTTATTCATTATGACACTGACACTTCACATGTGCATTTACTGCAGTACTCCAGTTCATAAAAATATGTTATTTAGTGGGTTATGCAACATAAATTTTACTCATAATGTGCTTTGCCATGGAATCTGCTGTATTAGGACTTGAACTGGGAATGCCTGCTTCTAAGGTGAATGCTCTGCCCACTACACTATTGCTATGCTGTTTCATTTGCATATATCTTCCTTGTTATCCTCTTCAGCCATTTAAGCTACATTAACCGTAGATAAGTGATGAGCACACCTGCACACTATACTATTGCTATGCTGTTTTATTTGCATATATCTTCCTTGTTATCCTCTTCAGCCATTTAAGCTACATTAACCGTAGCTAAGCGATGGGCACACCTGCACACCTATGGTTTGCTTTAATCGGATTTAAAAAAAAAAGGTTTCTTTATTTTATTAATATATACTGTTGCTGTTGTACACAAGGGGGACTGTTGGTGGGGATATGCAGTCACCTGTGAGCGGTCTTTCTCATTGCATACCCTTTCTGCTGTTCTGCATTGTGGGGGCTTGTATGATCTGAGAGCTCTGCTCTCAGACACACCCCCTGCACTCTTACATGCTCCATGTAAGATTAAGAGCTCAGGCAGTGCACCTCATTCATATGCATGGCGCACTGCCATCTTGCTTCTAAATGGTCGCTTCCATGCAGGACTAAGCTAGTCCCGCATGAAAGATTGCTAAATCTGGGGTAAATTAGTAAATTAGAAAGCCAATAAACAAAAATAAAATGTTTTTTGCCTTTTTTCCTTTTCTAATTGTAGTCTTTTAGTTAAAATACATTATTTTTTGATGTACATTGTAGCAACCTTCATAGATTTGCCATCTAAATAAAGTGAAGTTCCCTTTAGATAATTTGCATATGGTATAAAAGGAAAAAATGTGTACAATAATTATTTAGAAGTTGCTTGTCACTTAGCCTCTTCTTTTTGTTTACTTTTTTCCATTCATTCCTCTCCCTTGGCATTTTAAGGAAAGCCTGTCCAGTTCATTTCTTCTTTTTGATATAAAGTTTTGTTAGATGTTAAGAAAGACACAGCTGCTTCCAAATATCAAAAGCCTTTGCTCCATCAAGTAAAAAGATTTTTAAGTTTCACAGGAAACAGTAAATGAACCGTGAATTGCCTCTTCTTCAATTCTTTTATTAAAGGTAAAAATTCCTTTCTTTTAGAGTTTACCTCCAATGAGTAATCATTGTCAAATCTTATATTATCTTGGTATTTGACAAGAAAGTTTGACCATGCAGTTTTTAGGACCGATTCCTTGTCTTGAGAAGTTATAAATCTTGCTATTATTAATCTTGTACTTTTATTTGCTTTGCTGGAAGATGAAGGAACTGCCAGTGACCTATGGGCTCTTTTAATTCCATAAGGAAAAAGACTTGGGCAAATTCAGAACATTTGGAAGTCAGGATGTGAGAAAATGTACCATACTGTCTCCTTCAGTCTTTTCTGCTAGTCCATAAATATGCAAGTTGTTTCTCCCTGACCTATTTTCTAGGTCATCTAGTTTGTTTGTAA
This sequence comes from Protopterus annectens, assembly GCF_019279795.1. NCBI lineage: Eukaryota > Metazoa > Chordata > Ceratodontiformes > Protopteridae > Protopterus > Protopterus annectens. Next base: position 1,554,765,513 of record NC_056733.1, read on the forward strand.
GGAAAGTATTTTGTTTTGAGAGAGACTCAATCTGATGTTCTTGTTCCATGAGTCTGTCTTCCATCTCATTTAATGCTTCTTCTATATTAGCAATCTGAGTCATGTTTCATTGTTCTTGTAACTGCTCCTTTTGTTTTGTGCATTTTAATTTGAAAGAGTCAAGTTTTTTGTCCATTTTGTCAAACGTCAAAGATAAATTCTGCATGGTATATAATAAAGTTTGTAGTTCCTTCTTCATTGTCTGCTCCTGTGCAGTGTTTTTTTTTTTTTTTTCAAAACAGGTTTATTGTTTTAACATATAAGAGAAATATCATAACAATTTTATACAAGTAATTAAAAATAGGTATTATTATAATATTCAACAAAACAACTAAAGTATTTACAAAGACATCCACTACAATCAGATCAATTAATTAAACTAAAATACCATGCTATTGAAATTAAATTTTTTTTAACAAATTTTGTAAATTATCCCATACAATATAATAAGATGTTTTTCTATTTGTTCTTGTCCTAATTGTGTTTATTTCCATATGGCACACTATATTCATAACATTTTTAAATTCATTGAACGAAGGAGGTGTATCTGAAATCCAATTTCTAGTTATTATTTTCCTAGCCACTGCTAGAATAGACCATAACAAGGGAAGCTTAACCTTTTAACACTTTGAGGTACAGGTGTGTTGAATAATATAAGAGATTTAGAAATAATGAAATTATCTGTAAAAGAGCCTGCAAAAATTCATTAATTGACTTCCAGTATTCTTTCAATTTTATACAGTCATAAAACATATGAGCCCAGTCAGCATTAATTTCTACATTACATCTCTTACATAAATTATCTTTATTATTTATTTTATTCATCATCAAAGGTGTATAAAAGATCTATGTAAAAATTTCCATGTATAAACTCTCCAGACAATGGAAGACGTAGTTCTATAAGCAGATTCCAATATATATTGTTTATCTTGTTGATTTGGTGGGTCCCCATTAATAGAAGTGAAATAATTCCAGTATGAATCTACACTGTAAAAGTTTCTTGTCTGATAATTTTATGTATGTATGAAAGTTTACCTTTATCAGAAACTTTATGTTGTAAATTTAATATCAAGTAATCAATCAGTGTTGGAATAGATTCTTTAACTGTTATAGACATTAGATCTATTTTATTAATGAGATGTTGTCTAAAGGTCTGAACCTCTAACCAGCAAGTTTCTCTTAGATCAAATTCTTGTTTTAAGAAATCTAGATTTTTAACTTTATTATCAGATATCAACTGATACCAGTACTTTAGATCATTATCTATAGCTAAATGAGTTCCTTCAGAAGTAGATGACAAAAGCATACCCTGAGTATACATTATAGGTAATACAATAAAATTCCATTCCCTATACTTAGGGTGCATGAATATAAAGTTATGATAACTAATAATAATATTTAATGGGTAACAAACCATATGTTTAGGTGTAATAGGTGAAGTACAAAATTCCTTTAGTAACCATAACATGGAGTTATTTACAATCATATTTTTATGTGTTAAGGAGATTTTCATGAAGTGCATACTAATTAGCTCCCAATAATATTTCCATTTTGTGACATATGACTGATCTATTAATAAAGTAATAACTTTTACAATAGAAGAGATAGTATATAAAATAAAGTCTGGAAAAGAAATACCCCCTTGAGACCAGCTATTAGTATGTTTCTTTAATGCAATCCTAGGTCTATTAGGTGCCCATAGGAAATTTAACATTAGTGTATTCAGTTTCTTGATAATTATTTTTGTAGGTGGAAGTATTATTGATTGTATTAAGTATAAAATCTTGGGGAATATTATCATTTTAATAATAGTAAGTCTCTCCTCCATAGTAAAAACATATTATTCCAGGTATTAAAAGATTTTGTATATTAAGAAAACAGGTATTATAATTATTATATATAATAGATTTAATATCTTTAGATAGTATTATACCTAAATAAGTTATCTGACCTGAATTGGGTACATATTTAGTAAAATCACTAATGAGAATATTTTTCGCGTATATATAGGTAGTATTTTAGTTTTTCTTCATTGAATATTAAACCAGAAATACTTTTAAAATTCATCATGTTATCAAATAGAGACTGTATAGAAGAATTAGATCCTGCTGATGTAATTAGAACATCATCTGCAAAAGTTGAATTTTGGATGTTGTATTTTCATCTATTTCAAAACCCTCTATGTCAGTACTGTTTCTGATCAAATTAGCCCAAGGCTCCATTACTAAAGTGAATAATAGTGGATAAAGTGGACATCCTTGTTTTGTACCTTTAAGAATGGGTATTTTTGTGAAACATATGTTCCTACCTTAATATAAGCCAACGTTCCTTTGTATAAATGCTCAATTAGATTTACAAATGCATCTGATAAGTTTGTGCACTTCATTAAGGTAAACAGATAGTCCCAACTTACTGAATCAAATGCTGAACTTATATCAAGACTAATAAGTGTTAAATCTTTCTTTTTCCTATTTGCAAAATCTATTAATGTTAAAGTTCTTCTTATATTATCAAAAGTATTTCTATTTACAATGAAGCCTGTCTGATCTATATCTATAATGCCGGAATGATTGTCTTCAATCTATCAGCAAAGATACTCATAAACATTTTATAATCAACATTAAGTAATGAGATGGGTCGATATGAAGAACATCTAGTTGGATCTTTATTAGGTTTTAAAATTGGCGAAATAAATGTATATTGCCAAGATGGGGGGGGGGTTATTAACTCAGTTTGGGCCAAAATAAAACCTTATGTATTAATGAATATGTACTTTTAGAAATGATTTTATATATCTCTGGTATAATACCATCATTACCCGGTGCTTTGTTTGATTTAAGCTTATTTATTTGTGTAATAACTTCTGTATATGAAATACTCATGTCCAATAGTTTAATCTGTTGTTTATTAAGCTTTTTATTCATGTTTGTGGTTATAAACTCCTTTATTTTATCTTTAGGTTCCATGTTAATGTTATTATGGTTAATTTTATGAAAGTGATTTCTAAATTCATCTAGTATTTCTGGTATACTAGAAACATTCTTCTTTTTCCTTAGAGAAAAGATTTCTTTGACATGGTTTTGTTTATTCAACCTTTTTGTTTTATTTTTAAGTCTATGTAAGTATTTGGGGCTTATTGAATAAGACAAAAACTTGTATTTCTCTAAAGTTATTTTAACTTTATGAGTTAAAATTTCTTTGTATTTCTCATTTAGTTTGTTTATTTCTTCAATAACTTTCTTGTCCATAATATTTTCTTTATTATTATGTTTATAAGAGTCTAATTTACTTTGAATATCTAACAATTTCTTATCCCAAGATTTCCTTTTATTATTATACCATCTGATACTTTGTCCATATAGATATGATTTTAAGGCATCCCAAACATAAACAATGGAGACTTCAGGAGTATTATTTATGTCTAAAAAATGTTTTACTTCTGAAAGTATATATTCTTTATAGTCTTTTAGTTGAGTTAAGTATGCTGGTATCCTTTTGATCTGAACATTATGAGTATTTTTTATCATGAAATCAAAAACAATTGAATTATGATCAGATATAGGACATGAAATGATTTTGGAATTAATTAAATCTGTTAACATCTGGTTAGAAATAAAGACCGTATCTATTTTTTAATAAGTTTTGCATCTGTTAGAAAAAAAGGTGTATGGTAATGATTTTGAATCTATCTGATTATTAATATTGTTCAAATGATAAGAATTAGCAAAATCATTTAAATGTTTTGCATTAGATGTAATTCTTCTTTTCCCTATAGTGGTAGTATCACTTTCATGTAGTATACAATTAAAGTCACCAGCTAAAATAATATCTCCTATAGAGAATGATATGATCTTATCAAGATGATGTTTCACTGTATTAATACCAATTCCAGGTATCCAATATACATTAATTAAAGTGTAAGTCTTCCCATTAATTTGTATTGTAACCATACAAAACATTCCTTTGTCATCCTGATAAGACTTAATGGTTTTAGGAATGGGCATACTTTTATTCCATAAAATAGCCACTCCTCTTTTTTTCTGAGTGTGCTCTGAACTAACCAGTACTGTATATTTGTTTGTGGCTAGTTTATCAATATCTTTTTTCAAGAGATGGGTTTCTTGCAGGAAGACTAAGTTGGCCTTATGTAAATTAATGCATCTTATTAGACTTGCCCTTTTACATAGATTATTCAATCCATTAATGTTTAAAGGAATTCCTTTTAAAGATGCCATTTGGCATTTTTAAAACTTAAGAATCTTATGATCAAAATAACAAATAACAAGATAAGTAATGTTACATCTCCTCCTTTAGGTGTACCTTTAAATATAGCTGTATTTATTGAATCTCTTATGGGATTTCGTATATGATTCAATTTTGTTTGTAGTGACAATGAATGTACAAAATATATTGTGGATGTCAAAACTATATAAAAATAACAATGAACAAGTGAAAATAATTAAACCTTGCATCCAGCCTGGAGTTATAAACTCCAACTTAGAGTAGTATTTACCACTCAAGTTAACCCCCTACCCTAAGCAGCAGTACCTCAGCTACCACCTTATCAATTTAATACTAGTTATATTTAATTGAGGTTAACAGTTTTCATTTCAATTATCTAGCAATACAAGACTACACATTTGGTAAAACAGCATCATATAAACTAAAATAAACCTTTTTTTTTTAAAAAAAAAACTGTTCATACTACTATATACATCAATGTAATATAAAACACTTGTATTCAAATAGCATTCAAATAATCTTGATGTTAGAAATCAAGAGGAGAGAAAATAAGTTCTAACATTCATTTAAATCAAAAACTTTGGCTAATATAATTCAGACATTACATATATTAAGATGCATCTATTTTCTGTCATGTAAATGCAATTAACAGTTTCCAAAAAAAACTTGAATTGCTTGTATATGAGCATTTACTCAAACTTATTATTGTCAATAGAATAAAATATTGTATTCATAGAAATTGTTATAAATCATACTGCATAGTTATGAAGATTCTCAGAAACACTTATATACATATATACATACACACACACACACACACACACACACACACACACACACACACACACACACACATACATATATATATATATATATATATATACACACACACACACACACACACACACACACATATATATATATATATATATATATATATATATATATATATATATATATATATATATACACATACATACACACACACACACACACACACACCCACACACACACACACACATACACATATACATGTATATATATATATACATATGCATACACACACACACACACACACACACACACACACACACACACACACACACATATATATATATATATATATATATATATATATATATATATATATATATATATATATATATATATATATATATGATCTCACTGAGTTGTGTCCTTAATTAGCACTATCTTACTTGCTGTCCCTACAATAAATCTGTCTGCTTTATACAAAATAATGCACAGCAAACACATTTTAGTAACCAGATTTTACAACCATGCTATACTACTGCTTTAAAATGTATCACATGACAATTTCTTCCAGTATAGAGTTATAAAATTATTTATGCTTGTCAATCAGATGAATTAAATGAGTTATAGTAATGTACATGTTTGGAACATAAGTTTTTAACACAGATTATTAAGCTGCTGTTAAGTAGATTTTCAAAAACACTTGAATAAATGTTTCATTTTCTATGCCTTCTAAAATAAGACATTTACTTACTACAAGAAACTGTATCATTTAAATTCATTATAATTGACATATTTTATGAATTATAACATAGATATTTAAGTAATTATATAAAATAACTCACATTTAGATGTTAAAGAGTTCATTTTCCTTCACATAGTCACATTTGTATCATTTCTATTTCCTGGTAGAGTGTCATTGCTGAATCTGTGATGTGTCAGTGTGATATCTAGGTCAAAGGTGAGACTAGCTGCTTTCAGCTTCTCTGTGAGAATTCTGAGAGTTGAAGCTTTTGAAGTAGCTCATGGACACTGTGCATGAGACAGCCCACATCCCAGATTGTCTCTCTTAACATTTTGGCAGGAAACCTATTAAAAACTAGTGACAAACATTCATTTAGCAGTGTAAATGCATCTAAACATGACAAAATCTTCACAATGTATTTTACAGGTTATTACAGCCTCTATGTAAGTGAAATTAAGCCCCAAATTATTAATAAGTAATAAAACTCAATATTTTTGTCCCAGCTCAATTTTTATGCAAATCTTATTATTTACTGTGTCTATATGATCAAAAGCATTTCTATATATTAATAAAGAAAAGAAAAACAGAGTAGAAAGTAAAAGGGTGTAAGGCAGAAATAAAAAAAATGTAAGAGAAAGCTATAAGAAGTATATACAATGGAATATTACTTACTGTTTATATTAATAGAGTTAAAAATAAAACATATTATTTACTATTATTTAGTTCTAATTATTATTAGTTAAAGCATGACAGATTATTTATAAACAAGCATAAGCAGTGTAATCAAGAAAGTATAATTAGGAATAGCATTTGAAGAACATATAAACTTTTTACAAGGAATAAATATGTTATTATTCTATTAATCATATTTTCATTACTCTTCTCTCTCTGCCCTCCCCCACCCTTTACCCACTACATAATCTAAATAGAATGTCATTGTTTAAACAAAGAAAAGAAGAAAAGAAGAAGAAAAAAAAAAGATAAAGAAAAAAAATGTATCAAATTACTGACCTTACTTCTCCTTTTCAGAACGAGAAACAAGTTGAATCACAACTTGCCATTAAATCTCCAGGTATTTTGACTAGTTATGAAACAAAACATTTCTTTGCACACAGAGAATAACTTTGATTAAATCTTTTTCAAAATATTTGTTGCTTCTTGGAAATGCAGGAACTATATTTAAAAAGATTAATAATGAAATAAAATGATGATAGAAAAAAAAAACATAGAACAAATCATTTGTTTTTTAGTCCCTTCTTCTTCTCTGAAGTCTTCCACGAAGTTTCAGTTGCCAGTCTCTTTAATGAAGGACTAGCCCATTCCATTTCTTCTATTTTATCCAAAATCTTATTTTTTTTTTGATAAACAGTAAAGCAGCGTCTAAGTCATCGAAAATTTTAGGACCATCAGGAAGGAAGATTTTTAGCTTGGCAGGAAACAGAAGGTATGTTTTAAACTGTGCTTTTTTAAGCTCCCTTATTAGTGGCAGAAAAACTTTTCTTTTAGCTATTACCATGGAAGAATAGTCATTGTCAAAACGCACAGTTGACTCATTAATCTTAACAGGAGCTTTAGCCCAAGCAGATTTAAGAACCATCTCTTTATCAAAAGATGATAGAAATCTAGCTATAACTGATCTAGGATAGTTTTTGTTAGAGTTAGTATTAGCTATAGATCTATGTGCTCTTTCGATACTAAAAGAGAATGCTTCTGGTAAGTCTAAAGTTTTAGGGAGCCATGTTGTTAAAAAAGAAGTAATATTGTTACCTTCAATATTTTCTGGCAGTCCAAAAATCCTAATGTCATTGCGCCTAGATCTATTTTCCAGGTCATCCAGCTTTGTTTGTAAATGTGTATTTTGTTTCAGAAGAAACTCAATGTTGATTTCCTCTTCTTGTATTCTATTTTCCATGTCATTCACAGCTTCTTCTATGCCTGTCATCTGGATCTTCTGTTGTTGCAGGTCTATATGTAACAAGTCTTTTTGTTTTGTAGTTTTTTCTATGAAGGTGTCTATTTTAGTATCCATTTTATCCATCTTAGCAGTAAGTTGCTGGATTATAATTATCAGAGACAGAAGTTCTTTCTTGATGCTGGAGTCTTGAGAATTTGTCTTACTGGAACTCATTTCAGACTGATAAACTGACAGGAAAATTTCCAAAGTGATTTCTGACAGGAATATTGTTAAGATTTCCTTTCTTTTTTAGATATAGTTCAAGAACTATATAAAACAAACATATTTAGAAAGAAAATTACTTCAAAAATTAATTTTTTAAGTAATTAATTCCTGTCAGTGTAATGAAATTGGTGGAGCTGAAGAAATCTGCTGCTATCCTGTGTTCATCCTTGGCCACGCCCCCCTGTGCAGTGTTCTTTTGATAGCTCATTCTGTGAAGAAATCTTTGCCCTTTCTGCTTAAATTTTGACAGAAAAAAATGTAGAATTTAAACAAAATAATGTAGAGTTCCAACAACTGTAGTAGAAGTTACTGGTTAAGTTTTAGAAGATCAGGAGTTTCGTTTTTCTTTTTAAATTTCTATCAAAAATACAACTTAGATAAGATAGGTAAGAAAAACTTCTGTCAACCTGTCAACCCATCATGGCTATGCCTCCAGTAGCACTTTGTCTAATGGGTGTGCTCATTTTAGGAGGAACCATCCTTATTTCATGAAACATAATATTCCTAGGGGACAGATGATTAGAACCTTGAGGCTAACTACAAGAATTTTAGATTTTATGAATAAAGTTGAATTTGTAACTTCATTATTTGAACAGTATAACCAATATTTTTTTATTAGAAACATCTAGTGAGGTGTTGGATAAAAGAGATACCTATATTTTGCCAATTTTGATAAAGCCCTTAGGAATTAGAAAGTGTAATTTTGCAATAAAATTACTAGGCCAGTCAACCTGTGTGTTTTTTGGACATGTCATTAGACAGTAATAGTTAATGTATGGTTATAAACAAAATTTGGAGAATTATAAGAAGTAATAAAAAACTCTTTAGAGTTATAGGGAATTAACTTATTTATGTATATAAAAATATAGCTTCAAATCTTTATTACAACATTACAGTACCACAGTTGTTCATTTTAATACTGAAAGAATTAAAGGAACATATAAATATGGAAGTTCTAATGTCTGTAAATTTATTTATGACGATCCATATATTAGTTTTTTTTTCTCATATAGAGATGAGTTTCTGTGTCCTCAACTGTTTTAATTATATGTCTGATGGTGTGGTTTACGTTAACATTTATACTGGATGTCAAGCATTTCATACAGAAATGACTGCAAGAACATAACACAAAAGAAATAAAAAACATCTGTATGGTATTAAAATTAAACATGTTAATGCTTTGTATAAACACACAAATAACTGTATTCATTGTATGTTTTGGAACAACTTTATACAGATTATATGGGTGGGTATTTTAAGAATTGATTACAGTGGAAAGAGACAGAGTGACAATTGGGATTGAGACATGACAGCTTTCCTGGACTTAATGATATTGTCAATACTATTTTTTTAATAAGAGGTTAAAATGACAATGTGTCTTTAACTTATGTTAATTATGAATTGAAATTAGTTAAGTTATTAATTGGTGTTTTTAAGATGTTATATATTACTGCGATTTAGGTTTATTGTTGATTCTTATGAAATCCCTGTTTATGGTAGACAAAAGTGATTAAGAAACATTTTTTATGCTATTTCTTTTGTTTGTTGATTTTATCTGAGTTTATCCCAATATCACTTGTGCTAAAAATGTGTGTTTTTTTTTTTGGTTGTATTTACTGCTTTCTAAATGTTTTGTTTATATTAATGACTTTTAATGGTCATTCTATGGCTGGCATTAACAATAATGAATTATTGGATATGACTATCCAACTAGTCCCCATCAGTCAAGAAATGGTCTTTCAGCATTTGAAAAATACCTTAGCCGACATAGAGAACACCTTGGTTCATTTGGCTTTGCAAGCTGCTGAACTCAAAAGATCTGATTTAGAGATATTGAAAAAGGATACACAGTAACTTCAGTTCATTTGATGGTGAATGTATGCTGTCATGCAAGATAAAGGTGTGTTCCAATCACTTCACTCTTTAGATGCTTCTTCTGATGACACCAACTTGTCTTTTTCTTGTAACTGCAATAATCCATTTAACAAATTGATAACTATAAATTTTGACATTGGAGTACATGAAATGACACACCCTGGGATTCATGAAGCTCGGCGCAAGGACGGCGTTAGCCTTGCACTGACCGTGTGACATAGAGATGGCGCAGCAGCACCACATGCTAATTAATGAAGGTGCTCTGCCATAACGACCACGTGCTTTGTAAATATGTACGAGTGCAGGGGGTGTGTCTAAGTGCTGCACAGAGGCGTGAACATGTCGGCTGCAGACACACAACCTAAAATGCTGACTAGTACAGCCTGTCTCTAATAGTAATCACTCCTGTCAGTGTCCATGGATACTGAAATGTATGCAAAGCATACAAAACATCATTGTGAAGACCACAATAAGAAGTAAACACAAAGGCACGTAGCTGAATATTGAGTCCCCATCACTCAAACAAAGATATTTAAAACCTGTGCCCGTATTCCATTGTAGTGTCACTAGTTATACCAAGTGGAAGCGAAACGCATCATGTTAGCACACCTCCAATTGCCAAGACTAGCCCAATGGTTTGGGTTACCACCTGTCCTACATTGTGAGGGACACTCCCCCTCTAGGCAGGTGTGTCCATACCAAAATCATAATAAATGTGAAATGTCCTGCAATAGTAGGACATAATTATGTCCCATATGTTATGTAATAGTCCCATACAGTATGTATGCCCATATATAAAATACTTATATGTTACAAGAAACAGAATAAGCAAGTAAATGAAACAGAATAAGCAACTACACCGCTACAACAATAAAAGCTTATATGTAGCCATGAAACTAAAGTACTATCCTCTGTAATGACCGTGGGTATGTGTTGGCCTGTAAACTCAGATGTGTGCCATGAAAATGTCCCATCCAGGTCATATGAAAAGGTGGCAACCCTACAAATGGTCAGAGCATTTACCCAATATCTGCCCATTTGTGGTCCAAGTCGTCCTTGTCAGGACGGCCCATAGATGAAAGGGTATTATCCGGGTCTACCTACCATGTCATGAAAGATAAGTATTTGTGAGTACCTATGTGCGTGAAGTACAGCATGTGGATGATCTGAAATGTTAGTGTAGACCTCACAATCATATTGGCCCCAGAGATGTGTAGTGTACGCAATGTGTTCCATTAACTGTGCCATGGGCCATCAACTAGAGAAGGGATGAATGATGTTTGTGGAATATGGGGGAGGGGGGTAACGGGTAATGTAATAATTCACTAGGGAGAGACTGGGTTGGATGCACAATAGTTGAACTGGAGGTCTACGAGGGAGCAGTGGGTGAATCAGGAAGATAACCAAAGAACAAATATACACATCCGCAATACAATCCCACAAACATGTGAACATTAAAATGTGCAATACACATGTACAGAAACGTTAACGGCACATACCCACATAATGGTCTGGCCTGAACTGAGCCATCCAACCCCAACACACCTGGATACATAATTGAATACCCAACATCCCCTTCACAGCACACCCCACCATTCCTAAACGTCCACCAAAACCAGCCATACTCAGGCTGCTAGATAGGCACAGCCATATCTGCACATAGTGACCCCTACTGATATCTAGTAGGCAGTCTCACCCTAGGCCATCTCAGCACTGCAAACTATGCATCCCTTGCATGTATAACACTACCTTACAGCTGTAAAGCAAAGATGGTCATCGGTCCCCACAATTTTTGGATATCCCTCATGGGATATGTATCTATTCTAAACAATAGACTTGGTGTCATGACACGATGTCCAGTCTTGTATACATCTGGACACAAGTTGTATGAGCAGTAGTTGTCCACAAGACTGCTCAGCCTCCAGCTGGTCCTGCAGAACCTATGACCTGGGATTAAACACCCGACCATGATGCACGTCTCCCCACGAGCATTATCGGGAATATTTACCTTACACATTCGCATACTGGCAGTCGGATATAGGGTGCTTAAGGTGCTTTAATGCAGACGTAAGTAGGGTTAACACCTGCCTCACCTTGCGAGGGATTAAACACCTGACCTTGATGCACATCTCACCACTTGCATTATCGGGAATATATACCTTACACATACGCATAGTGGCAGTTGGATATAGGGTGCTTAAGGCACTGTAAAGCAGACATAAGTAGGGTTAACACCTGCCCCACCTTGTGAGGGACAATCCTTTTTTGGGCAGTTGTGTCCAGACCAAATATAATACAATGGCAAATGTCCTGTGATTGTAGGAAATATGTCCCATATTTCATGTAACAGTTGCATAAAACAGTTATTTATGTAAAATACTCAAAGTTGCAAGAAACAGATTAAGCAAACAAACTGCTACAAGAATAAGTGTTCATTTAGGCAAATAAGTAAAGATCTAACATTTGTACTGACTTTGGGTATGTGTCGGCCTGTAGAATCTGATGTGTGTCCCGAAAATGCCCCACTTTGTCCATATGAAAAGGTGGCAACCCGTGACGTAAGCGGGTATGCAAGCGTGTATGCACGATGGTAGTTGGTGGTGATTCAAAGGTATGGGAAATGTAAATGAGCATGTAGGTGTATATGCATGTGTATGTACAGACCAATATCTACACACGCACACACACACACACACACATGTATATATATAGATTATATATATCTATATATAGATATATATATATATTTTATATATATATATATATATATATATATATATATATATATATATATATATATATATATATATATATATATATATATATATATAGATATATAGATATATATATATATATATATATATATATATATATATATATATATATATATATATATATATATATGTGTGTGTGTATATATATAAATATATGTAGATATGAAGAATGAACATGGTCACAATATAGGAAATCCCCGTAATAGTTAGTGCTGTTATATATCAGGATGGCCATAGGTGAGCACACCTCTGCATCCCCAACCACAGGTAGGACACTAAAAGTGGAACGAATGATCTCCACTTGATAAGTCTGACTTTCAACTAGGTACAGGGCAGTCCCCATCCCCAGTCAGACAAGCTTAAACCCGGAAGACCGTATGAACACCCTGACAATCGAACACACGTATGTGCCAGGACTATAGGCTTTGGAGGTCAGACTATCCTTGGAGTGAGTCAACATGCGCACGAGTCCAGAGCAGTAGGGAATAGGGAATGGCGCATGTGTAGTAGTGCATTTTTCCCACATGTAAATGGATGCCTGCTGTGTAAGTGAAGTGATGAGGCATGTGTTTGGGTAACTATGCACCATGGGTATACATATAAATGAGGCAGAACACCAATAGTGTAGTGGTTAGAGCATCCGCCTAATGAAAAGGCATTCACGGTTCAAGGTCAGCAATAGCACATATCATTTTCCTTGTGGAATGAATGTTACTCTGCAGTAAAGCCAACATTTAAACATGTAAAGGTGAGCATGTGTATTGCATGGGGCTATTAACCAGATCCTTTCAATCAAAGTGGTATTGTCGTAATGTATAAGGCACAAATAAGTACAAATAAGCAACAGTAAACACACACACACACACACACACATATATGTGTGTATAGATATATATCTACATACATGAGAAATATATATATATATATATATATATATATATATATATATATATATATATATATAAAGAATGATCGTTGTAACAGTAAAGCATACACAAGGGATGTGAAGGGAATCAAGAGCAATGTTGGTATTATAAAGTGCTTTCAGTGTATGTCATAAAAAGCTGCCCAGGAGTGAGCAAAGCACCGCTACTCACAACAGAGTCAGGGTTTTACCAGTGGGAGTAACATCGTTGAAATGCTAGGTCCACTTTATACACAGACGGAATGTAGTCCCATGCTGGGACCTCCAAAAATTGAAAAGCGCAAATGGCCGTATTCCATAACCCCAGGAAAGGCACGTATGTGCAAATATACATGGTGGGAGACCCTGTGAATACACGAGGTGGGACAGAGTGTGTGTAGGGCCCCAAAAGCTCTGGAGAGGGAAATGTGTAAAGGTGTGTCATGTCTGCGATAATAAGTGGATAATGGATGTTACGCGTGTAAATTTAACACGGGTGGGGTGGAGGAACTATGGGTATGCAATTATGGATCCAGGCATGCCAGGGTTGGATGGACCGGTTCTAATCGACTGCCCTGTAGAGGTCACCTAGGTCGTAATAGGTATATATGCATACTCACATGCAGACAACAATATATGTTGAAGTACAAATTCTGTAACACATGCATTCCATTTGTTGACATAAATAATAGGAATGTGCCATGCAAACATTGACAGTACATGGAATAATAGGCTGTGCAGATGAGGGACGGGTCGAATCACACTATCACATTCCAATTACCATCAGTAATGCGTACATGAACATATAGCAACATCTGTCTGCTGTATAACGTGCTACATACCAATTAAAAGATAACTGGAGTGTGTTATAATGAATAAGGCACTAGTATGCTGGTTAAGCTTATAAACACCATTACGCATGTGTAAGTGCATATGAGCGGGGAATGTATTGACACACAGCTGTACATATATATAATTATATATATATATATATATATATATATATATATACATATATATATATATATATATACATATATATATATATATATATATATATATATATATATATATATATATATATATATATATATGTATGACAGCAAAATATGAATATGCATGTATGAATACATATGCAGATATGTCTGTATATATTAATGTAAATATATATATATATATATATATATATATATATATATATATATATATATATATATATATATGTTACAGTAAATATACACATGTATATACCTAGGTTATGTTACAGCAGTTACGGATAACATGTTTAGACTGGGCATATGTTGGCTGGAGGTCCACTCAACAAACGTCTACTTACCAACCCCCCCTCCCCCGCCAGCTAGGCCGGTGAGACATACAGACACACAATAAAGGTAAATACAACACTGCTTCCCAGACCACCGGCAGGAAACTACCTGTGGGAGAGATCTACAAGGTCTACACTTTAAGCATGGACAGCAACGTCCCTTGCGGAACACCAAAGATTTGGTGCCTTCAGCCAATGGGAGTAACACAGTTATGACCAGGATGTAGCTGTACACGGAACAGTAGGTTGTGCAAGCCTGATAACACATGGGTTGACACAACGTATGACATGTATCCCAACATGGGGAGAGTGGGCAGTGTGTAGGGGTGTGTTCATATCCCACCTGTGTCCACCTGTGCCCACAGTAAGGATGAGTGCTGTAGAGTAGTGGCAGGTGGGGAACTATAGGTATGCGATTATGGGGCTAGGCATGCAGGTGTTGGCTAGCAGACATGTATTAGGACTGCCCCGTGGGTGTATGTAATATTCCGATGTGGGTATAGCAGATGCCCATACCTCCCAAACTGTAAGAGCACATCTACTGGACAGTCCGTAAACCATTGGGGGAATACATAGGGACGATATCATTGAACTGTCCCCGATTACCAGGGATGTCCATGATTACGAATCAGAATCTTAACACAGTCCCAACTAAACCATCCTAGAACTAGTGATATTAGGAGGACAGGTGGTGGAATACACGTAATGAATAATGACAGCATGTAAGAGTCATAAACTGCATGCACCTCAGACAATGTGTATGAATACATATGTGCTCTGTGTCCATCAATGTGTCAGGTTAATAGCACCAACCTTCTAAATGTGTCCCTGAAGTCATTATGCAGTGTCCCTGATTCAGTGTTTTTTCTTTCCCATTCGTATGAGAGGTCTGATAGTGAGAGAAAGTCATGTTCCACCGACTACCTTAGAAAGTTGATAGAATAATAGGTTTGGGGTTACAACCTATCCACTTTTGCAAGGGACACTCCCCTGTGGGCAGTTGTGTCCTGCATAATGACTGTAATTATGGCAAATGTCGTGTGATTTAGGGCAAAGACTACTTATATTGTCTGTAGTAGTAGCATAAAACAATTATGTTCCTCTGAAACACCTAAATGTTATAGGTAACAGTATAAGCAACTATAATGCTACAAGAGTAACCTTTTATTTAGGTGAAACAGTGAAGTACACCCTTTTCTACTGGCTGTGGGTGTGTTGCCCTGCAACGTCTGATGTCTCTACATACAGGTCCTATAGGTTTGCCACCTTTCCAAATGGCCAGAGTGGGACATGTTCTGTAAAAATGTCAGACATTCCAGGACTAAACATACCTACAGCCGTGCATAGTACAGGATTACACTTATTTGCACAAATAAAAGCTAAGTCTAGTTGCATTTGAATTGCTTATGCTACTTCACATAACATACAGAAGTGTCATATATAAAATAACTGTTGTATGCAATTATTAATGAAATGTAGAAAATAATTATGTCCTGTAATCTGGACATGTGCTACGTCTTGATTATTTTTGCACTGTCCCTCGGAAAGTGGGACAGGTGGTAACCCTAAAGTCCTACCTTGGCCAATTGAGAAGGTGACAAACGTATAATAGGTATGCGGTAGCATGACCCCTCTAACGAATGCAGCTACCACAACCCAATTACTCATTTGTAATGGAGGGTCTCGGTTCCCATGTACAAACCAGATGGGAGCAGAGTGTATGTGGAACACACAAATATGATTCATTCACTGGACAGGCCGCTGATTCCATACAGTCAAATGCCATGCCATCGCCTAATGGGCAGCCATTCCCGATATTGTAGTCATGTAGTCCGATGTGATAGGCATTACAAGGTGGGAGCAGATTGTAAGAGGAATACAGAATTATGAATGATTCACTGGACAGGCCGCTGATTCCATACAGTCGAATGCCATGCAGTCACCTAATGGGCAGCCATTCCCGATACTGTAGTCAGGAGTGGCCTTAGGTCAACTGGTGCCCTAGGCAGAGGGCACAATGGCACCCCCCACCACACCACCCAGTGCCCCCATGCTGGTCTACCTACACCAAATAAATACCGGTGAAGTGCCCCCACTAAAGTGTCGCCCTAGGCGGTCGCTTAGTTGGCCTATGCCTAAGGCCGGCTATGACTGTAGTCATGTAGTCTGATGTGATAGGCATCACAAGGTATGCCTAAGAGGAGCACATGAATATGAATGATTCTCCGGACTGGCCGCTGATTCCATGCAGTTGAACGCCATGTCATCACCTAATAGGCAGCCATTTCCGATACTGTATTCATGTATTCCGATGTAATAGGCATCACAAGGTGGGAGCACATTGTATGAGGTACACACAAATATGATTGTGTCACTGGACTGGCCACTGATTCCGTAGAGTCGAACGCGATGCTCTCACCTAATGGGTGGCCAGTCCCGATAAAGGAGTCAGTAGTATGATGTAAAAGGCATCACTAGGTAATATTGTGGTCCTCGCTCACACCCAGGGGTGTGAGTAACAGATGCAAGCACCAATGCCGGTGCATTAGCAAGTGTGGGATCGAACGGGTGTAAGCGTGTTTGGCTACCTATGCGAGCATTGCATTGGTTAAGCAATGTAGAGGCTATTCAAGGGTAAGAGGCTGTAACCAGAGGATATCATACAGCGCAGTCATTCAACAGTATAGGAATGTTTCCCATCATGTAGATGTACATGTGAGTGTTTATGTCCAGCATATAGGTACATACATATATTGAGATGTATCAGGGACATACCATGTGGCAACAAAGCATTACAAACAAATGAAATGGGAAACACCAGCGAAGTCTGTATTATGTAGTGGTGTTGCTCTATGTGATCAAAAGACTATCTCACACAGACATGTGTCAGTCATACACACAAATAGCTGTACAATGGCCGTATACATCACTCTGTGCATGTAATGTACATTAACACAACAGTATCTGCCCAATCATTATATGTGAAGAGTACTCTTGCAATGTGCTGTGTGCAACATCATCATCATGATAAAGGTAAATGGGGTAACCACAGAGGGACAGGTAGTGTTTTGTGTACAATGGTGTCATCCTCCTCACGTGTACCTGGACCATGTAGGAGTGATGTGCATACCAGAACCATGCGCCTGAGGGACAGTGGTGAGGATAACAGTAGTATGTTATGATGCATATTACAAGGGTTTCATGTGTCCAGTGGGCATGTGTGTGTAATGGACAGCTAAGTATAGGGCAGATGGTGTCCTAGGAGCCAAATGGCCTTATGTGCCTGTAGGTGAGGGTCAGATGTTGGGGAAGGTGTGTAGGTATGGCCATGGAGGATAGCTAGGGGCACAGAAATGACAGCATGCATGGTTGGTTTATGACACATGTGGGAGGGGTACACCCTGGATGGGGATGGGTCTTCGGCATTCAAAAGCCCATGGGAGCAGTGGGACAGAGGTCTCCAGCCATGGGCAACTGCCACTGCATCTACACAGCTGCAAATGAGGCAGTGCTGGGGGCTGTCCAGGAGGGGCAGCATCACCCTATAAATGTGACACTCCACCCTTGAACTGGCACATCTGGCTTCATAACCCCTTAGGGAGCCACGTACGCAACATGTCCAGCACCGCACAACAGCAGATATGTACCTGTCTGGTCCCGCTCCCAATCCTCAGTGGTGGTACCACCAGAAGGTGGTGCAGAGCCAACAGAGGTTGATGTTAATGGCTGGACCCCAGATGTGCTAGTTCCCGGTGCCATGGTCAGCTGAAGTGGAACAGGAGGATCTGCTGGGACCTATCAACCCATTCAGCCTATGGTGTTGCATTTTAAACCCACATATGGCTTAGTGATAGACAACAGCATACAGGATCACCTATGACAGTATGCATAGAAATCACCAGCAACCCAACACAACAGATGGTATACATTTGCAGAGGGAGTACAACACATGCATATATACCGCATGACAACTGTACAATGTGTAGTAGATGTGTGATCGGAGCTATGAACAGTTGCACATCATTGGCTTGTCACTGGGAATCCCACAC
The DNA here is from genome assembly GCF_019279795.1 of Protopterus annectens. Classification (NCBI taxonomy): domain Eukaryota; kingdom Metazoa; phylum Chordata; order Ceratodontiformes; family Protopteridae; genus Protopterus; species Protopterus annectens. Next base: position 1,554,784,415 of record NC_056733.1, read on the forward strand.
AGTGACAGTCATACTACTGTCTCATGTGACACATGTCCAGTCAGGGATGCGATGACAGTAACACATTCCTATCATCATGTACTGTCTGCAATCCCCACACCATGCTTCTGCTGTGCACAGATGTGTGTTCAGTGTGTAACGCAGGAAACAAATGGTTGCACACACACACACTGACTTGTTCACAGATGGCCCTACAGATGTGATTCCCTCATGAACAGAGTACTGTCATGTCTGTATTATAACATGCAGAATAGCCATTACCACACACATGTTAAACAAGCAGTAGTCTCAATGCAGCATAGCTACACTTACATGCTGTAGTTGTGTGGCACATCACCCTCCCGTCATTAGGCTATTGCCCACAGTGGAAAATGATTGAGGTACATCCAGATATCATCTGCGATGCCGTGTCAGAACACTACATCCAGATACCACTCACAGCGACTGACATGGCCAGATAATAACATGTTTCCCTAGATAGTGTACTGTGTTTATCATGTGAATGGCTATGGGAACACCATCACAGCTGTACCACATGCAATAAGCTAGAGGAGGACTGCAATAGGTGCAGAGGCCATCACCTGACCATTATCACCTGTTACAATACACATGCTGTAGCTGTGCAGGTGTACACCTTCACATCCACCAAAGAGTGTGTGAGCGGGACAGGCAATGTACACCAGGGACAGGCTTGGAGACATAACCATAAGCATCATCTGCACACGCTGAATAGTACAGGGGCAAACTCCTGACTACTCATTACTATTACATGTGCATGATGTTACTACATGTGCCTGTATACAAACCCCTACCATATCACACTGCAGCAACAAACATTTAAGGCACATGCTACAGCGTGCAGGCAGACACACACACACACACACACACACACACACACACACACACACACACACACACACACACACGGTTGGCATGTCTGGGATTAGAACAGCTACTTAACTACTTTACTACACTACAGCATTATGCAGTTACAGAACATGCTACCGAGATTACTGAGACACAGCACTCCCAGTGGTGTATTTTTAGATGGGTGACATTATCAGCCTTGCTAACAGTGGGTATAAGAAATGTATGGAGTGTGAGAAGTATAAAGATATTAGTCAGTCCACAGGCAAATGGGGACACACACACATGGCAAGTGTGTGACTAGAACACAGACCTAACTACTTTATTACACTACAGCATTACGCGGTTACAGAATGCACTACTGAAATTACTGGGACACAGCACTCCCAGAGGTGTATTTTGTAGATGGGTGACATCATCGGTCTTGCTAACGGTGGGTATAAGAAATGTATGGAGTGTGAGCAGTATAAAGGTATTATTCAGTCCTCAGGCAAATGGGGACACACACATGGCAAGTGTGGGACTAGAACACTGACCTAACTACTTTATTACACTACAGCATAACGCAGTTACAAAACACGCTACGGAGATTACTGGGACACAGCACTCCCAGAGGTGTATTTGTAGATGGGTGACATCATTGGCCTTGCTAACAGTGGGTATAAGAAATGTATGGAGTGTGAATAGAACACCAACCTAACTACTTTATTACATTACAGCATTATGCAGTTACAGAACATGCTACCGAGATCACTGGGACACACCACTCCCAGAGGTGTATTTGTAGATGGGTGCCATCATCGGCCTTGCTAACAGTGGGCATAAGAAATGTATTTAGTGTGAGCAGTATAAAAGCATTACTCAGTCCTCAGACAAACAGGGACACACACGACAAGTGTGGGATTAGAACACCGACCTAACTACTTTATTAAACTACAGCATTACGCAGTTGCAGAATGCACTACCGAGATTACTGGGACACAGCACTCCCAGAGGTGTATTTGTAGATGGGTGCCATCCTCGGCCTTGCTACCAGTGGGTATAAGAAATGTATGGAGCGTGACTAGTACACCGACCTAACTACTTTATTACACTACAGCATTATGCAGTTACAGAATGCGCTACTGAGATTACTGGGGTACACCACTCCCAGAGGTGTATTTGTAGATGGGTGCCACCATCGGCTTTGCTAATGGTGGGTATAAGAAGTGTATTTAGTGTGAGCAGTATAAAAGCATTACTCAGTCCTCAGACAAACGGACACACACACACACACACACACACACACACACACACACACACACACACACATGGCAAGTGTGGGATTTGAACACTGATGTAACTACTTTATTACACTACAGCATTACACAATTACAGAACATGCTACTGAGATTACTGGAACACAGCACTCCCACAGGTGTATTTATAGATGGGTGACATCATCGGCCTTGTTAACGGTGGGTATAAGAAATGTATGGAGTGTGAGCAGTATAAAGGTATTACTCAGTCCTCAGGCAAATGGGCGCACATGGCAAATGTGGGACTAGAACACCGACCTAACTATTTTATTACACTACAGCATTACACAGTTACAGAATGCACTACCAAGATTACTGAGACACAGCACTCCCAGAGGTGTACTTATAGATGGGTGACATCCTCGGCCTTGCTGTCGATGAGTATAAGAAATGTATTGAGTATGAGCAATATAAAAGCATTACTCAGTCCTCAGGCAAACGGGGACACACACACGCACACAAACACACACACACACACACACACACACACACACACACACACACACACACACACACACACACACACACACACACACCAAGTGCGGGACTGGAATACTGAGCTAACTACTTTATTACACTACAGCATTACGCAGTTACAGAACATGCTACCAAGATTACTGGGACACAGCACTCCCAGAGGTGTATTTGTAGATGGGTGACATCGTCAGCCTTGCTAACGGTGGGTATAAGAAATGTATGTAGTATAAGCAGTATAAAAGCATTACCCAGTCCTCAGGCAAATGGGGACATACACACGGCATGGCTGACAGAATGCAGGCCTTTGTCACATATCACATGCATCCATGGTACAAGGGAGTGTGGATATTACCCAAGTCGCATCTGCCCACACAGTGCCATTCCAAGGCAAATGTCCTAAACACAGGTTAACTCCCATACACCTACAGGACAACTGCATTTTTTCTTATGCTAACCAGTGCTAGATGTGTAGCATCCATATTCACAGCTGATCACTGTAGATCCAACAATGGGGAGTACTGACATCTGTGCAGTGAGGAACACCTGGCTGATGTCTCTGTAGTGCACAATAGCACTACCACCATATACCTCAGAACCTAGCACTACCACCATATACCTCAGAGCAAGACATGTGGGCCATAACATAGGTACGGACTGCTCCAGGTGGTGTACCCACATACATAAAGGCCAGTCACATGTACTGACTGGTCCCCCCATGAATGGCATCACAGATGAGCCATGTGCAGGACACAGTGTCACATGTTGCATTCTAGGATGTAAACTGCTGACAACACCATGCCCTCGGACCACCAACGCGCAACCATACATGTTGTATGACATAGATGAGTACACCACCATGTGAGTCTTGACCTGTGTACTGTACTAAGCTCTACATCAACTGTAGAGAGTACACATGTACTGACACAGTTGCATCATGTGTTATGCAATGCAATGATACCACTGTCTGTGACCAGGTCAGCTGTACACATACCAGAGGCCTTTGGTACTTTCCACCATTAGCAGATGTCTGTTGCTGTACACCAGTACACACCCTCATGTATGGATATGACATACATGTACCTGCCCTGGGTATGTACATGCCACACACACACAACATGCCTGTAAATAGCATTGCTGTTGTAATCCTTTGTGCAAACAGGTGGCTACAGCCATTACACACATGCACATGGAATGTAGGTCTATGGGTGCTGAATGCTAACAGTACATAAGGTGTGATATCAGTGTTGACAGAGGTAACATCCCCTCTGTACTGGTCACCCATCATATCATACAACAGTCTATGTGTCATGTATGTCATTACAAATATCCACCATTTGCAATGCCTACAAACATGACCAAATGTCAGGATTGTAGGACCTACACACCTGTACACGTAGTGTTGTGCATTCAGATAACATGCGTGTGCAGTTGCTGATGTATGCAGGTGGCATGTATCCTAGTACATCATGCAGCTGCAATGCAGCCTCAACATTGCAGACTGTATATGGTGATATGCTGAATGTACAGAAAAATGTACCACAGGTATGGACAGATGTGTTGAAATAACTAAGTGGAGGGGCATCTTTGCAGACAGATGTTTGTTGTGGACAGCTCACAGGTGTAACCGGTAAGCAATGGTTTCATTAATTGAAGGACATAACACACAACTTAGTCAGGGTGACTGCGAAGGTAAATCACTTGACACCTGTTAATAGATATGTAGTCCCTAGTGCATATATCACCACTGTTGGCACAGGAAGCATTAGTACAGTTTGTAACGCATGCAATACTGCTGTACGTCTGACATAAATAACATGAGATAGGCAGGTCTGAGATTCACAGTATTGGCATGCGTGGTTGTGTGTGTGTGTCCATATATGTCACGTATTGTAGGGAATACATCTCAATTGTTACTCACTCTCCTGTACACTAGTGTACACATCTGTACACACTGCAATGTAGAAAGCAGGACATAGGCAGGGGAGTGTATCTCACACATGTGAGGTATCTGTATGTGCATGACATAGGTGTATTAATTACTGAATGTCATAGTGTGTGTATGTAGGGCTGACTGGTCCCTGGGGTGAAGATGTATGTTACCATACTGAACTGATAAGACCCCCTCCCACCATCCAGGCGAGGCATTCTACTATCCATGTTGATGTCCCCGACCTTAGGCCATACTGACTACCTGTACATGTGTATTCTCTGTGGTGCATCATGTAGGTGCAAAGTACTGTAATGATGATTTGCACATAGGCAGGGGTCCTCATCCCACCAGTAGCAACTGTGTGCAAATGTGTGTTACTGTGTCAGTGAAGCCGTGAGTGTGTGTGTGTTACAGTGTCACTGAATACATGTGTCAATACCCAAGTGTGTGGGTGCAGTTATATGTTGGCATCCTGTCATGGAAATGTGTATTACTGATTCCTATTGAGGCATTACACTTCCCACTGGCCTCTACCCTTGTAATCAGCTAAGCCACTCTCTTACCTCACCACTCCATGTAACTGTACCTGTGATGTCACTCTATATGGATGGCACGTCTGTGGCCGCAGTAGCTTAATACACAGATATCATGCTCTTGGAATGGTAGACGTGTTTGTAAAGTGGGACATTCTCACTGGTATGTGGCAGCTACACAGTGCATGCTGGTATATTCATACATACCTGTGAGTAGTCCACATTGACATATGGGACACTTAACTGCAAACATTGACATCCACCGGCACGTGCAAGTAGACCTGAAGAAGGACAGTAGAACATCATGACCAACATGCATTTACTGTTGTTACACAAGACACATACTGTTAACAGTATTGTACACCCGTACTACATGGTATATCTGCTGCCTGTCAACAGTCCTCAACATTTGTAAACTACACATATCATCCTAGTCTGATCACCCTGTGCGTCAGACCATATGAGCATGTCCCTGCACTGATGGTGTGGCTGTCAGGGATGCAGCACAGGCATCATCACATGCACAGAGTGTTAATGTTTGCCGGAGGTCTAGGCTGCACTGTTGTTACACAAGACACATACTGTTAACAGTATTGTACACCTGTACTACATGGTATATCTGCTGCCTGTCAACAGTCCTCAACAGGCATCATCATATACACAGGGTATTAATGTTTGCCAGAGGCCTAGGCTGCACCATTGGATGACATCATCTCTGTGGGATTGGGCCTTTGATCTATTTCGGCGTGTGTGGATGTTATGCATGTGTGTGTTGCGGTGCCCTACATATGTGTCCAGTATGTGCATGTATGTCTGCACACAGTTCTCCCATGTGTCTGGCCTACACAGGGGTATTATTGATAGCTTCAGACTGTACAGGTGAGGTTTTACAGTTTATGGTGTCTGGCCATGGACATGTGACCTGTGCCAGCCAGGGGTTCCACGGGCACTACCAGACAGAGGTGCAGATTGGGTACTGTCTGATGTCACTAGTCCACTGGAACCGTGTCCCTATTGGGACCATCCCGGGCCATGTGGCCTGCTGTATCGTGGTGTGGACAGCACAGCACCAGATGCACTGCTGCTGTGGAAACGGGCATGTGAGGTAGCTCGTACACATAGACCTGATGCAGCTGATGTAGCAGGCCTACGTCCACGTGCCCGATGCCTCACTCCTACCAGATGTTCCTACACCGACAGTTCAAGCTCACGGATTGTCATGCCACAGTCAAGGACTCCAACCATGTCACCCAACCATCAATCCAAAGCATCAGCAATCTGCTGTTGAGCATTTACCATTGCCTGGATGCTGTTGCTTAAAGAGTGGACAGCAGCCCTCTGTAGCCTCTGATCTTCTCTGTTGCACCATTCAGCACGTCTGTGCCTCCATTGCAGCCTGAAACACGCTTCTGGTGACACCAGCTACTGCGATCTGTCATGCAGGAGCATGTTGGCCAGAGGCCCTCCTACGTGCAGCACTGGCCACTTGCCTGTGTGGGGCAACTCCAGTAGTTTGGCTGACACCATGGTGTGCTGGCACACCTTCCATAGCCCCCACACTTTCCTGTTTCAAGCTACCACATGCCAACTGTCCTTCCTCTATGGTCACTGGTGATGGGGTATGTGCAGGTATGGGATCTGTGTGCGGAAATGAGGTGGATATAGATGGAATGGCAACTAATGGCAAGGTTTCAGCCCCTGACAACTCTGCCTGTGTCCCAATCATACATTCATCATCACTGCTAGAGTCTGTGGGGACACTAACATCTGATGTACTGAAGGAGGGCAATGCACCTACATCACCTGTGAGGGCAGACAAGAACTGTACATTACAATCTATATGCATGTGGTATGACAGAAGGCATGCAACATGCATGTGATACAGCAGACGGCATGCAGCACAGACAATAATAGTGGTAGTTATTATATATCCCCAGGTTGCACACAACAGCATGCATGTGTCATAGCAGACTGCATGCAAATTACACAATCATAGTAGTGGTTAGCATACATCCCTGTCTTACACGATGTGGACCAGCACAGGTTAACAGTACACCTGCCTGATGTGTGGCATATGACCTTGATAATCACATGTAGTATGACATGTGATCTGCTGACGTGTGCAATGACATGCATACATGTTTAACACAATGGTGTCCTGTCAAATATACAATAGGGCAATGGTGTACCAATTCAGTGTTGTCTGTCCACCCTACAGATATACTGCAAATTTAGCTGATGTGCATGGCCATTGCAGGAAATCATGAGGCGTCTCTAGTGCTATACAGTGTGAGTTACAGACAGGGTTCATAGCCATGACTGTGTTCAGATACAATACATATATACTGTGGAATGTGACCCACATCACTGAGGTGTATACACACTAAACCATGATGTGAAAGTTGTGACACAGGTCACTGATGGGTATACAGATGACACCCCTGCACATCTGCAACCATATTGCTGTAGCCTGGCAACTAAGGCCAGACATGGCAAACACGTTGGTACACCATGTCCTACATGACATCTGTGTACCACACACACACACACACACACACACACACACACACACACACACACACACACACACACACACACACACACACACACAAGGAGCTAGTATGGCATTTATGTCCATCATCAGCAACGGGAATGTACTGTATCTGTGGCCTGATGTGGATACTGTACAGGTGACGACTGTCATGTTGCAACACCCTTAAGATGTTCAACAGATCTTATGTGGTGGATTGATGTTATGCCTACACAAGATGTGCACAGGCCTGTAGGATGTCCAATGTTCCACATCTACATTATGATCATTATACAAAGGCCTTGTTTGAACCATGTGTAGCCATTGTACGACAGGGTGTACACACAAGCACAACACATCTACTGTGTGTGTTGCTCCATGTCTCTGGCCATCCTCCATGGCCATGTGTGTACATGTGTTGTCCAAATTACTGTGATGGGCATCTATTTCACATGTCTGTGTAGTCTCATATGACATATATGCTCCACTAACAACAGGGTTATGCAGATAAAGGGTGGTATGTGGGATATGTTTTCAGGTTAGGTAGGCAGTGTAGCAGCCAGGCCAATAGATGTCATGGACATGTCAAGATAGCACATCACATTGTGTCACATTCATAGCTATGATCCATACCGGTGAAACCTGTGTGCTGGCCATACTCCAGCCCACTGTGTAGTACTGTCTGTATTAACTTCATGTGTAGATTAGATCTGCTGTATGTCCCTAAAGTGAACAGCACCTCCACCATTGTATGCACAGCTGTCAACACATCTGGCAATAAAGTTTGTGAGGATTCATGTCAGTGAGATGATTCACAAAGTTTACAAGTGTTGCACATGGGTATTCATTGCAATGCATTGCAGGTCCGACCTGTATATTGTGACAGGAACATACATTATCTGTACATGTTGTGAATTGCCACATGGAAGATAGATTTGTGCATTACGGTTCCTGATAAATAATAACACTCTCACCTTCAATGGACTGCTGTCGCAGCAGAACACCAGAGGTACCTAAATAGGAGTAACACAGCAGTATGAGCATAATCCACCTCTGTATAAAGGCTACAGGGAGCAATATGCATAACACATACACTAGTACATTCGACAATACTATGGTGTATGCACATGTGTGCATACACAGAGTAGCATACTATAGTATGCGGCATGTGTGTATACATGCCTTGCATATGATGTTACATTACATATTGTACAGTGACATATGCAGCTATATCGAATATAGTTGTAATAGGTGCAGTACTGACCTACCAGGCAACTCCAGGCTCAGTAGTTGAGAGACACCCACCTCCACAATATCGGCTAAGGCTTGTGGATGTGGTTCTGCAGGTGTTCCCTGGTTGGCCAGTACCTCCTCGGTATGTATGAGTCGGGGCTGGGTTGGTGGCCCACCACCTGTTGCACCTTGTTCCCTGGCAATTGCGTTTGCATGCTGTTTTGCCCATCTAATGATGTCTGTTCAGTGTCTGCGCACCTGCTGGTGTGTGCAGTTGTGGCAACCCACATCATTAACCCTCCTGTGAAGTTCCATCCACAGGGCATCCCACTGCTGTCCATCCTGTGGCACATGGCTGAACAGGATATCATGATTGTTGAGTAGGTATGGGATGAAGGCCTCATCCTCCAAGTGTGTAAAAGGGGAAAGCCTTGCACGCGGCATACCTGGAAGACATAATGATGGAGACAGGTCACAGTAACTCAGAGACATACAGAGCTACAGCTGAACATACATGTGTATCACATTAATTCAGTTTAGCTGGATTTGCAAACCTACATGACACTGATGTGCTTGTGTCACACACATGTGACATTCAATGTTGAGTGGATATTATGACCATATATGTGTGTGTGTCAACTGATTACATTGCTCATACTCCATGTGGTTGCTGTCTTGACGTGGGCATGTCTGTTTGCCTGTACTGGTGCTCCTACCTATCAGCACATGGCTGGATGTGACCACATTAATGCAATCCTCCTTGATGCAGTGTATAGGTCAAATATAAGGCTTACACTGCCTTAACAGACATGACCTGTGACCCTGAAGACATGCTCACATAAGGTTTTACATGTATGTGTTCTGCCATATACATCTACATGGCACTGTACAGCGATTCAACATCCTGCCATGTATCACCTGTGTTGCACATGTGATACACATGGGACACTGGCTAGCCAGATGGTATTTGCAGGGATGGATATCAACTATAGCATGTACAGTCAAATTCAACTAGTGGGCTATATGCCATGGGCCATGTATGAATCTAGGATGAAAGGATACCTGGCAGTAGCCAACAGGTGGGTCTGTGTGGCCAGGTAAAGCAGTGCCACATTACTGATACATATACCATGCGTTACCATGCAGTCATAACACCATGTCTGAGAGGGGAGCGATGAGCAGTTTTGACGGAGAGGAATGCATAGTATGGCAGGTCTATGTCAAGTGTATGGGACAAGAATCTGTCCAGCATGTGGTAGGTGGATGTCCATGAAGTATGTGTTTGAGATCAGGATGAGTACATGTAGCATGTCCGACATCACTGGGTTGAACATGGATTTATTCAGGGTATGCATCATGCTACATAGTGGAGATGGGGAATGGGAAGGCTGGTGTAGGCCATCTGCACATGGCTCAATACCCCTTAAAGGAAATACGTGATCTGATATGGGTCACTTGAGTGTTCTGTTTGGCTGGACAATGATCTCTATATTCATGAATGGCACCCTATCATTATTAAGGTTGCCACATATGACTACCTAACAGGTATGGTGACGTAGCTATCACAGGAAAGACAACTGCCCCACTGCATCCCTCACACACAAGTGTCCATTATGTTGACTGCTGCCTAGGTGGTCGTTCATGGGTACAGGGTTATTAACATAGGGGTGACAATGCGAGTCAGCTATTGCTCCTAGGTCATAGTCATTCACATACTTCAATAGCCAGATGTCTTCTGTTTGTCTGTAAGGTATGGACTACAATGAGGGGGAATAAAATTCATTAACCCTGACATACTGTAGCTGCCACTGATGTGATGATCACGTAATATTCAGACACCTTCTGTAGTGTTGGTTCTGCCAGAAGTCCTGTTGCAAAACACTCCTGTGACATAGTAATGTACATCTAGTATACCGAGTGCAAGTGGTACACAGTATGGGTGATGATGTCCTATGACCTGGCAAGGTTATGATATGCAGTGTGACATCAACCATACTGTCATCTACATCTGTACTGCTGACATCACTTAAGTGATCAAGGTTCATGGCCTTCCAGACCAGACTCAGCAGTACTTTCCATTATTAGTGGTGTCTCCCCCTTTGTGGGTTGGGATACCTGTTGGTGTGCACCATTCAGTGTGTACACAACCTGACAAGGAGCTATGTTTTACATGATGTGTACGTGGAGTGCATCTTGTTTTGCCATATGTGTATGATACAACCTGTGATGTGGGCAGGTCCCATGCAGACTGAGTGCAGCTTGTACCTGCATAGTTGTGGGTACAGGGGCCCTGTGGTGTACATGGATATATGCTTGTGTACCTGTTGGGGGGAGTGGGCCGTGTGTTTATATTATTCAAGACCCTATCTGGATTGCTTATTCATGCTAAACACTTGTACAGGACTTGTAAACACTACGTAAGCTAATAAGTACTATAGCATTCACTCTTCCACATTACCTACAGGTAAGGGTGAACAAGTTTTGTACATACTTTTCTCACTTGCATAGAGTAATGTAGCTTTTCTACTCACTTTCCTCACTTATCTAGGTGAATGTAGTTCTATATTCAGGCATGTCCAAGAGTCAACTGCCAGTGTTCTTACCTGTCTATCAGAAGAATTTGCACATCTTGAGGTAATGTACACATTGCCTCATGTACACAGACAAGCCTCTCCCACCTACTACCCAACACTACAACCTGTGAGAGATGCATTCATCTAGCCAAACTGGAGATAAAGGTCTCTCCAACCAAGCCTGACCCTGACTGTCATGTGGAGAAGGTACACAGTCGCACAACTCCACACTCATCACATAAGTCTCACTGAATCTACCCCACCATTAACTGGGAAAACTACTCATGTACCAACACATTAGCTCAACGGTTTCTGGAATTCATAAACACCAATGACCTCACTCAACATATCCACACATCCACCAGGGGCAACAATATCCTAGACCTAGTCATTACCAACATGAGTGACTGGTGGTCCACACATGAAGCCAACTCCTTGTTGGTCCGATCAGACCATGTGCTGATCACTGTTGATATCCATGTCCCGCACATACCCCCATTAAGGGAACCACAGTATAATATGTCTACAAGGGCAACTACATGCTTCTTAAGACAGATGTGGTGGATGTCATGACACCCATGCAGATGGACAGTACTGTTACAACTGCTGAATCCTACACAAATGCACTCTATAAGCATTTACAGGACTGCATGGCTTGCGCTATCCCAAACAGAACGAGGATGCAATACTCTTAATTAACTAAACGAATCTGGTGGTCCCCTGCCAGAAACATATTGTACTACAGGAAGAAGACACTGTTGCAAACGGGAGTACAATACCATGCATGGAGGGGATCCCTGGCCAGCCTCAATAAGAAGGTGAGATCCCTTATAAGATCCTCCAAAGCTAGCTACATAAACTATAACACCACTAATACTAACAACAACCAGAAAGCATTCTATAGCTATGTCACATATCTCGATGTCAACAACCAGATCTGCTCTGAGTTACAGCACAAAGGCATGAACATTACAGAAAGAATTGATATTGGAAACATCCTGGCAGATCCCTCTCAAAGATGCACACTCTAAAGGCAATATCACAGCATCCATGGGACCGGACAACATCCCAGGCTGTGTTTTCATGAACTTCAGATCGCACTGTCTCCTCACCTAAGCACCATGTTTAATAATAGCCTCACATCAGGCATAGTGCTCCCTGAATGGTGCATAGCAACAGTTATCCCACTCCACAAAGGTGGCACCACAATGGACCACAGGACCTATTTTCCTATAGACCTGACTATCATGGTCTGCAAGGCTATGATGCACATCATGGATCACTGTCACAGAGACATTGGTTACCTCCCAACCTTTGACCCCTCCCTGTTTGGCATTGTTAAGGCTGGATCATGCCTCCTAAACCTGGTGGACTTCTTAGAGACAGTTACCAAGGCATTAGGTGATGGTAAGAAGGTCCACACAGTCTACCTAGATCTCTCATAGGCTTTCAACACCATTCCTCCTTCTGGTATTATCAACATACCCATCTGCCTGAACATTAACCCCTATGTCATGTGATGGTTCAGAAAATGGCTCACAGACAGAAACCACACAGTGGGAGTTGCGTACCCTAGGTCCAACTGTATACCAGTTACAACTGGCATCCCCCAGGGCTCAGTCATTTTTGGTATATACTTCTCTGATGTACAGACAAGCACAGGAGGGCTTTGGCTGAATAGGTTTGGAGACAACTGCAAACTAGGGGACATAATTGTTTCCCCAGCTGTTACAGACACCCTCTGGAATGGTAGCACTGAGACAGATACCTGGTGTTAATATCATACAAACTAGTATCAAAAAACAAACCGTTGAACAAGCAGAAAAGCAGGCAACCTTGTATCCGGAAAGCAAACTTAAAAGCAGTACAAGCCCAAACACAAAACTGCTCCTTAACGCAGAAGTTTATTATCACAAATAACAAGTTGCCGTGACTCCTGTCACAGCTTCATCAGAGGTAACAATTAGAACAGCTAAAAAACGCCCATTTAAACAGTAAAAACAGGAAGTGAACCAATAAGTACATTTCCTGCAAAGCTCATTAAGCAAGTTTTACACCCTATCAGGCAATTCATACACAGTTAACACAGTAGTAAAAATGAAAACATTTTTTTTAAAAGTTAATTGTGTGTATTATAAATATACATTTGGCAATGTATATTAGTAAACTTATTTTCAAGAACATTAACTCATGCTTAAAAAACAGAATATATATTAGAAAAAATTCTTTATGTTGAAAAATACATCTTGTATTAAAAATTACAGAAGAAAAGCTTCATTGGACAGTTTAAGGTTGTGAACACACAAGAATAAAGCCAAGGACGTCACCTAAAGTAACTCCTTAACTTTAATACAGATGATATACTGCAATTTTCATTCAGACCAGGTGGTCTGAATGCATCCAACTGTAACTGCCATGTTAATTCTACATTTTCAAGTATCAAAGAAAAAGGACCACCCCGAATTGTAGGAACAACTTGGTCAATGCCCATAAAACTAAAATTGTGACCTGGATTAGTGTTAACATATTTTGCTAAGGCATTTTCCATCAAAGATTTTTTAATTGCGTATAAGTGTTGATATATCCTCTCTTTAAGTTTACGATCAGTCTTCCCTATGTAAAACGATGAACAACAATTACATAGGGCGATGTAAACTACAGATTTTGATTCGCAGGTGATCTTATGATGAATTAGAAACTTTTTCTTCCTTACTATAAATGAGTTTCCTGTTCTAATGAATTTACACCAGTTACAGAAACCACATTTAAAAGATCCCTTTGATCTAATGAATCCACAGGAGCTGGCTGTGTGTTGTAGAAACTCTTTTAGGTTATTACCTCTTCTATAAATAACATAGGGACGAGCTCCTAGTTTGTCAATTAAAGATGGAGAATTAATTACTAAGGGCCAATTTTTTAGAATAATGGCCCAAATACTCGATGAATTTAAGTTGTATTGAGTAATAAAACTCAAAGGAAAATTCCTTCCCTGTTGTATTCTAGTATCAGGAAGCTTGTGACTAGTAGTTGTGTTATCAGAAGCTAAGGGGGCAGGGTTAAGTTGGTAAAGCAAAGGTTTGTAAACACCTTTAACCCGTTTAGAATCCACTTCATCGATAAGCCCGTCAACAAGGGACAAGGGGTAACCTCGATTGATGAAAAGGTCTTTCAGAAACTGGCATTCATGTCTAAAATCATCCAGTGTACTGCACATCCTTCCTGCTCTAACCAGTTGTCCTTTGACAATTGACCTTTTCTGCTTAGGTGGATGAGAGCTAGAGTAATGCAGGAAGGAGTTGCAGTAAGTCAGTTTTCTAAAGATCGTAGAAAAATATACACTTCTACCTGTATCCTTAGCCAGTCTCACATCTAAATAGTCTATTTCAAGTGTTGAAAAGTGGTGTGTGAATTTTAGACATTCAGTAGTAGTATTTAATATATCTACAAATGTTCCTGCCTCATCTTCACTGCCCCTAAAAAGGATGAATATGTCATCCAAAAATCTCGTGTAGTACGTAACGTACCGCATCAAATTCACATTGGCCATTAAAAAGTGCTTTTCCCAATAGGCCACAAATAAATTGGCCACAGGGCCCCACAGATGGCAATACCGCACTTTTGTAAATAAAACTGCTGGTCGAATAAGAAAAAATTGGATGATAGAACAATGTCCAAGAGTTCAGTGACAATATCAATCTCATCCTGAGGTGCTTTTAAATCAGTAAGCAGCAGTTGAATCCATTCGACTGCCTCAATGTGTGGAATAGATGTATATAAATCAACAACATCTATTGTCAAAAAGTTGGAATCGAAGTCAAATGGTATATTATTAATGTCAGACAAGAAAGACCATGAGTCTTTACAAATTGTTGAAATTTTCCTCACATATTTAGACAAAATATTGTCAATTAACTTTGAACAAGGGTAGGTCATAGAAGACCTACCATCAATCAATGCTCTCATTGGGGGATTTGTTTTATCCTTGTGTATCTTCGGTATTCCGAACATCACAGGTGTTTTAGGTGGTAAAATATCAATGTAACTGTACGTGTCCAGATCTATTTTACCAGAAAGGAAAAGGTCACGAAAGTAACCTCGAATACGGCCATGTGTAACATTAATCTCATTAATGGAAGATGTTATGTAGGCCGGTGAATCCAACACTTGAGTCATTTTCTCTTTGTATTGGTAGTCGTCGAAAATAACAAGCCCACCCCCTTTGTCTGGTTTTAAAAACCTGACTGAAAGAGAACTCAAGTTGTTAAGCCATTGCCGTTGTTCTGTAGTTATATTTATGCCCCCTGAATTTACATTTGTTTTAGGGGCAGTAAAAAGGTGTCTAATGTCTATCTCACACATTTGTTCAAAAAGAAGCAAATTTGACTGAATAGGTGGGTTGAAAACACTAAATAACTTAAGTTTGTTTTCTACACCTAAAGCTTCATTGTTAAAAAACATTTTTAAGTTTAACTTACGAATGAAGCATTTTAAATCAATAAGCACCCTTGCTATATTACCAAAAGAGCTAGGAACAAATGTATAACCAAGTGCCAGGAGTTCAACCAAGTCAGAGTCTAATTCCAAAGAAGAGAAATTATAAATCGTGAAATCCTTCTTCTGGTTAGTGTAAATAACAGGGAGAAGTGGTTGGTTAACTAATTCGGAAGAACCATCTAAGGTTGTTAATTTTTCTTCCGGTTCGTATTCACCACTCTCCTGCGATTCTGATGGCCTAAAAAACCTCTTTCCTTAGTGACATTACCTGTACCTTGGTTGGTCTGTCCTATTTTGTTAGTAGTTTTTTTATTATTATTTTTGTTTGTAGTATAGCTCTTAATTCTATTGCTCCGCCTTACTCCCTGACTTAGAGGGGTTCCCTGTTGTTCAACATCCCCTTCTTCCTCATGTACTAAGTCTTCCTCAATATTAGTAGGGGGCTCATTAGGAGCAATAGTATTTACAGCTGAAAGACGCAATTGTAAATTTGGGTAAGCCTTGTCAGCCTGGTATGCTGTCCTGTCCCTCACTAGCTTCTTATTCTTGTTGATTTTTAATTTAGTCAACAGAGCGTCAATACTAGAAAATATACGCTCGTAGTCATATTTAAATTGCAAAAAAACTAAATCAGTTTTAATCTCTGCATCTAAAATATTGACATCAGAAATCAATGAAAGTATGTTAGCATCATAATATTTTACAATCATTTTTAAAAGTTCAATTCCTTGTTCTTGAAATAAACTTTTCAACTCTAAAAAATATGCCTGGTCAATCAAAAGGCCGGAAGGTGTAAAATTATTCCGTAAGCCTTTTGGTATTAACTTTTCTTGGAGGCATTGTCTAAAGTAAGCAGCTTCCAGTTGCAATTTTTTGAGTCTAAGAAGTTTAAAGTCAAGTACCTTTAGGTTTTCATTAATTCTGCTAGTACCAGGCGAAGCACGGACTTCATTAACGTCATTAGACTGGTCCGCTCCGGTAGGAAGAAAGGTGAAAGGATTATCCTTATTAATCCAAACAGACAGGGACGAACCTCCTTCATCCGAAACCGTGTTTGAGCCTCCTGGTAAAATAGCAGCAGCTGATGGTTGCGCATTACGATTTGTCACTGTAGCGTAACTCAAACTCACTTCGTTGTGAGTAGTTAAAGGTGGAGACACATCAACAGTTCCCACCGTTGGTGCCAACAAGCTGTTAGTGGACAGCGGAATACCTCCAGTCTGCATATGACCTCGAGAAGGTAAACTGTGAGGTAATTGAGCCGCCGGAAGGGTGAAAGAACTCTCTTCAGTACTGGATACACCATGTCGTGCTGATAAAACCCCTAAAGTGACGCCAGGCACACTTGAAGAGCGTTGTTCCATTAAATCCATACGAGCATGTAACGCTTCAATCCTCTGGGTTAACGAGGCAAATAGCGAAGCAATGTCCACGTTATTAGAACTCTTTTGTTGTTGTGTAGCTGTCCCAAAAAGGTTAGGGCTAACCGGACTGACAGGCGTGCCTGTATCCATTAAGACACACAAACTAGTATCAAAAAACAAACCGTTGAACAAGCAGAAAAGCAGGCAACCTTGTATCCGGAAAGCAAACTTAAAAGCAGTACAAGCCCAAACACAAAATATAATATTGCCAAATGTATATTTACAATACACACAATTAACTTTTAAAAAAAAAAATTTTTTCATTTTTACTACTGTGTTAACTGTGTATGAATTGCCTGATAGGGTGTAAAACTTGCTTAATGAGCTTTGCAGGAAATGTACTTATTGGTTCACTTCCTGTTTTTACTGTTTAAATGGGCGTTTTTTAGCTGTTCTAATTGTTACCTCTGATGAAGCTGTGACAGGAGTCACGGCGAAAACGCTTGTTATTTGTGATAATAAACTTCTGCGTTAAGGAGCAGTTTTGTGTTTGGGCTTGTACTGCTTTTACGTTTGCTTTCCGGATACAAGGTTGCCTGCTTTTCTGCTTGTTCAACGGTTTGTTTTTTGATACTAGTTTGTGTGTCTTAATGGATACAGGCACGCCTGTCAGTCCGGTTAGCCCTAACCTTTTTGGCACAGCTACACAACAACAAAAGAGTTCTAATAACGTGGACATTGCTTCGCTATTTGCCTCGTTAACCCAGAGGATTGAAGCGTTACATGCTCGTATGGATTTAATGGAACAACGCTCTTCAAGTGTGCCTGGCGTCACTTTAGGGGTTTTATCTGCACGACATGGTGTATCCAGTACTGAAGAGAGTTCTTTCACCCTTCCGGCGGCTCAATTACCTCACAGTTTACCTTCTCGAGGTCATATGCAGACTGGAGGTATTTCGCTGTCCACTAACAGCTTGTTGGCACCAACGGTGGGAACTGTTGATGTGTCTCCACCTTCAACTACTCACAAAGTGAGTTTGAGTTACCTTACAGTGACAAATCTAGTGCGCAAACCATCAGCTGCTGCTATTTTACCAGGAGGCTCAAACACGGTTTCGGATGAAGGAGGTTTGTCCCTGTCTGTTTGGATTAATAAGGATAATCCTTTCACCTTTCTTCCTACCGGAGCGGACCAGTCTAATGACGTTAATGAAGTCCATGCTTCGCCTGGTACTAGCAGAATTAATGAAAACCTAAAGGTACTTGACTTTAAACTTCTTAGACTCAAAAAATTGCAACTGGAAGCTGCTTACTTTGGACAATGCCTCCAAGAAAAGTTAATACCAAAAGGCTTACGGAATAATTTTACACCTTCCGGCCTTTTGATTGACCAGGCATATTTTTTAGAGTTGAAAAGTTTATTTCAAGAACAAGGAATTGAACTTTTAAAAACGATTGTAAAATATTATGATGCTAACATACTTTCATTGATTTCTGATGTCAATATTTTAGATGCAGAGATTAAAACTGATTTAGTTTTTTTGCAATTTAAATATGACTACTGATATATTTTCTAGTATTGACGCTCTGTTGACTAAATTAAAATCAACAAGAATAAGAAGCTAGTGAGGGACAGGACAGCATACCAGGCTGACAAGGCTTACAAATTTACAATTTCGTCTTGCAGCTGTAAATACTATTGCTCCTAATGAGCCCCCTACTAATTTTGAGGAAGACTTTGTACACGATGAAGAAGGGGATGTTGAACAACAGGGAACCCCTCTAAGTCAGGGAGTAAGGCGGAGCAATAGAATTAAGAGCTATACTACAAGCAAAAACAACAATAATAAAAAAACTTTTAACAAAATAGGACAGACTAACCAAGGTACAGGTAGTGTCACTAATGAAAGAGGTTTTTTAGGCCATCAGAACCGCAGGAGAGTGGTGAACACGAACCGGAAGAAAAATTGACAACCTTAGATGGTTCTTCCGAATTAGTTAACCAACCACTTCTTCCTGTTATTTACACTAACCAGAAGAAGGATTTTACGATTTATAATTTCTCTTCTTTGGAATTAGACTCTGATTTGGTTGAACTCCTGGCACTTGGTTATACATTTGTTCCTAGCTCTTTTGGTAATATAGCAAGGGTGCTTATTGATTTAAAATGCTTCATTCGTAAGTTAAACTTAAAAATGTTTTTTAACAATGAAGCTTTAGGTGTAGAAAACAAACTTAAGTTATTTAGTGTTTTCAACCCACCTATTCAGTCAAATTTGCTTCTTTTTGAACAAATGTGTGAGATAGACATTAGACACCTTTTTACTGCCCCTAAAACAAATGTAAATTCAGGGGGCATAAATATAACTACAGAACAACGGCAATGGCTTAACAACTTGAGTTCTCTTTCAGTCAGGTTTTTAAAACCAGACAAAGGGGGTGGGCTTGTTATTTTTGACGACTACCAATGCAAAGAGAAAATGACTCAAGTGTTGGATTCACCGGCCTACATAACATCTTCCATTAATGAGATTAATGTTACACATGGCCGTATTCGAGGTTACTTTCGTGACCTTTTCCTTTCTGGTAAAATAGATCTGGACACGTACAGTTACATTGATATTTTACCACCTAAAACACCTGTGATGTTCGGAATACCGAAGATACACAAGGATAAAACAAATCCCCCAATGAGAGCATTGATTGATGGTAGGTCGTCTATGACCTACCCTTGTTCAAAGTTAATTGACAATATTTTGTCTAAATATGTGAGGAAAATTTCAACAATTTGTAATGACTCATGGTCTTTCTTGTCTGACATTAATAATATACCATTTGACTTCGATTCCAACTTTTTGACAGTAGATGTTGTTGATTTATATACATCTATTCCACACATTGAGGCAGTCGAATGGATTCAACTGCTGCTTACTGATTTAAAAGCACCTCAGGATGAGATTGATATTGTCACTGAACTCTTGGACATTGTTCTATCATCCAATTTCTTCTTATTCGACCAGCAGTTTTATTTACAAAAGTGCGGTATTGCCATGGGCTCGCCCTGTAATTTATTTGTGGCCTATTGGGAAAAGCACTTTTTAATGGCCAATGTGAATTTGATGCGGTACGTTACGTACTACACGAGATTTTTGGATGACATATTCATCCTTTTTAGGGGCAGTGAAGATGAGGCAGGAACATTTGTAGATATATTAAATACTACTACTGAATGTCTAAAATTCACACACCACTTTTCAACACTTGAAATAGACTATTTAGATGTGAGACTGGCTAAGGATACAGGTAGAAGTGTATATTTTTCTACGATCTTTAGAAAACCGACTTACTGCAACTCCTTCCTGCATTACTCTAGCTCTCATCCACCTAAGCAGAAAAAGTCAATTGTCAAAGGACAACTGGTTAGAGCAGGAAGGATGTGCAGTACACTGGATGATTTTAGACATGAATGCCAGTTTCTGAAAGATCTTTTCATCAATCGAGGTTACCCCTTGTCCCTTGTTGACGGGCTTATCGATGAAGTGGATTCTAAACGGGTTAAAGGTGTTTACAAACCTTTGCTTTACCAACTTAACCCTGTCCCCTTAGCTTCTGATAACACAACTACTAGTCACGAGCTTCCTGATACTAGAATACAACAGGGAAGGAATTTTCCTTTGAGTTTTATTACTCAATACAACTTAAATTCATCGAGTATTTGGGCCATTATTCTAAAAAATTGGCCCTTAGTAATTAATTCTCCATCTTTAATTGACAAACTAGGAGCTCGTCCCTATGTTATTTATAGAAGAGGTAATAACCTAAAAGAGTTTCTACAACACACAGCCAGCTCCTGTGGATTCATTAGATCAAAGGGATCTTTTAAATGTGGTTTCTGTAACTGGTGTAAATTCATTAGAACAGGAAACTCATTTATAGTAAGGAAGAAAAAGTTTCTAATTCATCATAAGATCACCTGCGAATCAAAATCTGTAGTTTACATCGCCCTATGTAATTGTTGTTCATCGTTTTACATAGGGAAGACTGATCGTAAACTTAAAGAGAGGATATATCAACACTTATACGCAATTAAAAAATCTTTGATGGAAAATGCCTTAGCAAAACATGTTAACACTAATCCAGGTCACAATTTTAGTTTTATGGGCATTGACCAAGTTGTTCCTACAATTCGGGGTGGTCCTTTTTCTTTGATACTTGAAAATGTAGAATTAACATGGCAGTTACAGTTGGATGCATTCAGACCACCTGGTCTGAATGAAAATTGCAGTATATCATCTGTATTAAAGTTAAGGAGTTACTTTAGGTGATGTCCTTGGCTTTATTCTTGTGTGTTCACAACCTTAAACTGTCCAATGAAGCTTTTCTTCTGTAATTTTTAATACAAGATGTATTTTTTAACTTATTTTTCTAATATATATTCTGTTTTTTAAGCATGAGTTAATGTTCTTGAAAATAAGTTTACTAATATACATTGCCAAATGTATATTTATAATACACACAATTAACTTTTAAAAAAAAAAATTTTCATTTTTACTACTGTGTTAACTGTGTATGAATTGCCTGATAGGGTGTAAAACTTGCTTAATGAGCTTTGCAGGAAATGTACTTATTGGTTCACTTCCTGTTTTTACTGTTTAAATGGGCGTTTTTTTAGCTGTTCTAATTGTTACCTCTGATGAAGCTGTGACAGGAGTCACGGCGAAAACGCTTGTTATTTGTGATAATAAACTTCTGCGTTAAGGAGCAGTTTTGTGTTTGGGCTTGTACTGCTTTTAAGTTTGCTTTCCGGATACAAGGTTGCCTGCTTTTCTGCTTGTTCAATGGTGTTAATATCATGGCGTCACGCTGCATGCCTAAAAGTGCATAGTCATCCCCTTTGGATATAACTAATTACCCGCGGACTACCACATAGGTGCTAGTCCCCTACATACAGAAAAGGTAATACAGGATCCAGAATCCCCAGTAGATAACAATATCTCCTTCAATACCCATAATGACAAGGTAGTTAGAATATCCTTCTACATGGCCCCCCCTAATCTCTAATGGGTTCGCATCCAGATCAGAGGGGCTATTGTGACTCTACACATGTCATATTAGACCCATTAAAGGATACAACACCCCATTTGGGATATACCTTACAAGATAACTGCAACAGTGTGGAAGACCACACCAGCACCACACCAAGAGGATTACTGACCTCAAACAGATGACCTATGCAGCCCAACCTAAGAAACTCCAGCTGTACTCAGTTGCATACCGCATACTCACAGGTGATTTCTGCTTGACATACAAGGCCCATGTTCAACCCTGTATTGCTGGATATGCTCCACCTGAACAGAAGCCCCTGAGAGCCACATGCTCTAGGGATATACACCTAACCACAACGATGAGTAGGACGTGCTGGACGGATAAATTCCTGACCTGGACACTCCCTATGGTTTGGAACATGATTCCAATGTACATCAGGCAGGGCCCCTTATGAGCACTCTTCAAGGGAAACCTTGATGTGTGGATGGGAGACAGACATGTAACCCGTGGGTCACTGCAGCGGCTCTGCTGGACAGAGGCACAGGGAACTAGTGGCTCTGCCATTCAAAGGCACAGGGAAACAACCTATGGGGGTGGCGAAAGCCAACACACGCTAGCTAGGCTTACAGATACCCTTGGTAAAACAGCCTAGTACCTACCTTTGCACATATTACAAGTCTTATGTGCATGGATAGTTAAATAGCTCTTCCATTTTACTTTGCTATCATGTTGATAAACTGTCGGCTCACTAAAAGACATATGTATCCTGTTATTGTGTATTGTAAATGCCAATTGACATAACTAATGTTTTCCTAACATTACAGTAATGCTATGTAGCTTGTAATACATATCTGCCTACAGTACTGTACATTACAGTTATTAGCACAATATCCCACAATGCAAAACATACTTCCACAGTGGCCCAACCTTCCACATGCTATTCTCTGTAATACACCAATACATATGGCTACAGTTACAATATATCAACATATACTGTCCCCTGTTATAGCACATAGTTGTTGGACCAGCCCTGCCACTGACATGAGCTGGTGAAGAGTATTTCTGTTCAAGGCCCTTATATAGCATCCTTTGTGGTGTATGCTGTGTTTGCCTTGTGACCTACAGCAGTACACACAAATACTACAAGCGTTACTATGATCAACAATACATCACTACAAGATAACTGTTTCCACTATATGGATTGCATGCACTTTAAATACTACAGAATAGTACTACATACACAGACATACTGACTGTTCTACATACCTTATTAGTAACCCAAGGTGTCGTTAACTGTTGATTCAATCCTTTTCGGTTTGTGTTCAATGTTCTTTGTAATGTTCCGCTGGTATATACGGATGGTTTAAATGTGTGATATCACATCCTCTTTTAGTTACATATCAGTAACATGTGGTATCCTGTCCAACAATTGCTGTTTCAAAGTAGTTAATTGGATGCACATCAGTTGTGCAGCTACTCCATTAGCCGATACCATGGCAACAGTGGTGTATACGTGAGTACTGCTTTTGGGCATTGTCCGTTTGCCTTACTTTCGAGGAAGATGGCATAGATGTGTTATTGTGATATATTTCAACAGCTATATGGAGACACACAGAGATATATTGGCTTCATGACTCCTGTGGACTGTGTGTAATGGCTAGACAATTTAGTTCTACATGTTAGTACAGCTGTTATATTTCGGAACAGTGCTACTTATGCAGGGTTTGTTTGTACCTGACACTTCTGCAGATGTTTAAGTCTGGCAAGGATGGTTGGCAAGCTGAAGGCCGTATGGCTATGCATGAACTGTTATGTGATGTACAGTGTGCTCACCAGACATCCTTGATTTGGTGTACAAGTGTAGCATACTGTGCTGTTACTCACTAATTGCTAACATATCCCAGTGTTTGCACAACCCTCTGAAACGGGATTAGTGCAAACAAACTCTATTACATCAGCAGCTGTTCCATTGAATAACAGCAGCTATTTCACATAGGGCCTTGTTAGTGTGTCTCTGACAAGGTATGTTAAGGCTTCTACAGATGTCGTACAGTGTGTGAATGATTTGTGATGTTATTACAGTTTGTATTGTAATATGTTTGGGTGTGGGGGTGATGTTGGTGGGTGTGCTTAGCAGATGCAGGTGTGTAGGAACTGCTTTTATACATAATCACTATGTGCGTGAGGGTTCCTTTCCTATTTGAACACCTATCCTTTTGTGGACTAATACAATGGTAATTGCAGCCTGATTCATTAAGGCACTGTTATGTGGTTCCTGTATAGCATGCAGGTGATGTTAGTCCTTGAATCCCTTTGGTAATACATCTGAATGTAATAAAGTGTTGCTACATGATAGCTGTGTATTTCTGTCATAGGTATTTGCAGTCATCATAGTTGTGTTGGTGACTGACCCTCTTTGGCTAGGGTTGCCACTTTTTCATATGGCCATAGTGGGTCCTTTTTGGGACACACATCTGATTTTACAGGCCGACACAAAACCACGGTCAGTACAAGGGATAGAACTTTCCTTTCTTGCCTAATTATAAGCTTATTCTTGTAGCAATTTAGTTGTTTATCCTGTTTCTTGTAACATGTAGGTATTTTAGATACAGAAATAACTATTTTATGCAACTATTACAGTACATATGGGACATAATTATGTCCTACAATCCCAGGACATTTGCCACATTTAATATATTTGGTCAGGACACAACTGCCCAAAGAGAGGGTGTCCCTCGCAAAGTGGGACAGGTGGTAACACTATCATTGGCTCATGTCCATAGCACATATTTGTAATAGTGTATAGGCATATACTTTCCATATCCTTTGTTCATAAAGGTTGCTAGTGGTGGAATGTGTGATTGCTATGGTCTATGTTATACGCATATATGAACACTTCAACCACTGTATACAGGAGACCTATGGAATCCCGAAACCACAGTGTTCCGCTGCACACAGTACCAGGACCAGACTCCCATACCCCACATTACCGACATCGACAATAACTCGTGAAGGTAACACGAACATGGAACACACACATGCACACACAGACACACTGTTACCCAACACATCCAAACAAACTATCTTACACTACATATGAGCAGGTGGCCAGCCCCCCTACACCCCCATGTAGGTGTCTGTGACCCCCACACCACCGCCTACTTTAATATTCTACATCCTAGGTCATGCAAACAGACGCACAAAGCTAACCCACAGCCATACATTACAGTCCCCCGAGAACACACACCACACACAGAACACACACTTACACACACAACAGCCCTAAGAAACACACGTGCACACAGTAACCTACCCAAACCGCAAAATCAGAAGCACAGACTAACTGTCCATTAACATCGTGAGATTACACCTCGCGCATCTGGTATTTTGGTACTGTGTTCTTTCGGACTTTAAGCCTTGGGATTATGCACGTCGGTATGTAAAGCAGTCGGTATGTGGTAGGTATCCCATTTATATGTATCTCCATGGTTATGTAGATGTTGTTAACCTATCTATATATCTACATATACATGTATATCCCCATATATCGACATCTCTCTCTCTCTCTCTATATATATATATATATATATATATATATATATATATATATATATATATATATATATATATATATATATATATATATATATATATATATATATATATATATATATATATATATATATATATATATATATATATATATATATATATATATATATATATATATATATATATATATATATATATATATATATATATATATATATATATATATATATATATATATATATATATATATATATATATATATATATATATATATATATATATATATATATATATATATATATATATATATATATATATATATATATATATATATAACATACACCTTTCATTGGGTACATGCCGGTTTGTTCTATTTCAACACATTCCTACCTTTTGTGTTTTAACCTTTCAGTGTACACGACTGCCATTGGTAGATCTCAGGTAGCTTAGTGGTATGTTATTGTGATGAATGTGTACATGGTTGCGTGTAATAATCCTGACAGTGATATCTTACATCTCAGAGCAAGCACTGGTAGTGCAAGGATGATTAACGCACATTTCAGCGGTTGTGTGTTCCTCATGTTTATTATTCTGTGGAGAACTACCTATATATGCAAGCTGTGTTTAAGGTGTACTATGTAACATGTACACATCTGTGAAGATTCCTGTCAGGGATACTCCCAATTATTTGGAACTACATCCCTGATTACATTATACAAAACCCCTCACTGACACTCTGGGGAATCCTTGCAGAGTTGGTGGTGAACAGTAGTTGCACCCCAGGGATCCCTCAAGTGGCTCTGCTCCACAGAGGGACAGTTAGTTGATTGATGGGGTGGCTACAACAGACACATTTTGCCAATGCTTATGATTGGCCTCGGTGGTTGGTCATGTACCTACCTATATATCTATGAACCTGTACATACAGTATGGACACATGCTGATAGCTTAATTTACTGTTCAGGTATTGACTTACCTTGTGCCAATGGCGATTGTGTGCACAATTGTTGAGGGCTACCTATGTAGGATGCACACAGTAGACCACCTATGCATGACAATTTACAGGTGGTCATGTGTGTGTGCCATACATGTTTGCTGTGTGTGCAGGTGGACAAGGGTGTCAGTCCATGAGTGCCTACACTGTCAGTGTGTGTGCTATATATTCCCTCTTTGCCAAGGCATGGGCATACTGGGCATGCCTCCGTCTGGCTACTGGGGCTAGCACACGGTGTTCATGTTCTGAGTCCCCCTGTGCCTGTGGGTCCCTTAGCAATGGTGGTGGGCTGTGAGGGCCTTCACCATTCTGTCCCTGCTGCAGCTGTGTCCGCAGGATCATATTGTGTAGCATGGCACATACTTTGAAGATGTGGGCACAAGTTCCTGGAGAGTACTGCAAGGCTCCACCAGATATGTCCAAGCAACATAACCATGATTTCAGCATCCCAAACACGTGCTCTAAAATTATTCTGGTTTCTGCATGTGCCTCATTATGCCATTCTTGTGTGGCTGTGTGTGCATTTCTGATGGGAGTCATCATCCACATTTCCAGTGCATAGCCAGCATCCCCCTCCAGGTGTCCATATGGGATGTCCCCCCTGGCAAATACCTGATACAGCTGTGAGGCATGCCAGATGGGGGAGTCGTGATAGCTTCCAGGGCTGCCAGTACACACACCCATGATAATGCCCTGGACATTGCCCACAACCTGGCAGTTGATGGAGGGGAATCCCTTGCATTTTATGTAATGCCTACCCTGCTCACCGGGTGGTGACTTGATGTGTATGCACGTGCAGTCTATTACACCCAGTACCTTCGGATAGTCTGCCACACAGTGGAAGAGATACATATTGCTGGCCAACTCCTCCTGCATTCGGGGGAAGTATATGTGCTCATTGGCATGTGGTAACATGGCATCCAGGAACTGGTGGAGTACCCTGGATGCTGATGCCTGTGAGATCAGCATGGTATCCCCACTTGGCCTTTGGAAGGTACCTGTGGCTAGTATTCTCAAGTTTACCCATACCTTCGTGTCCACTGAGATGGGTTCCCCTCTGTTACTTCTGGCTCTGAGGCATGGCCGGCACAGCTCAACAAGTTGCTGTATGATGTCCCTGTCCACCCTGTAATGCTCTACTATCTCCAGATCATGTAGCCCCTGGTAGGTTACCCTGGGTCTGAACACTCATCTCCTCCTCCAGTTCCTGAGATGGTTGTCAGCATCATCCTCCACACCACCATCAGTCTCCAACACATGCTGGTGAATCAAAGCTATGGCAGCCCTTAAAATATGCATATTAAAAGTTCCCCGTCTGTATACACCAGTGGTGCAGAGTGTTTGGGAATACACAAGTGTGTGTGTGGGGCTTTCACACCTTATACTATTGTGCAATGGATGATGCTGGTATAATTTGGTGTGTTTGTGCTATTCCAGCTGCAGGGAATCTTAATTATTGGTTTTACAGCAGGTACTGCTATTGTGGAGCCTTTGCTGTTGACTTACGCTTGTCTGCCATGATTCATCTATTGCCCTTTACTTCTATTTTCAACCCAATTCACCTTCCCTTGTCAGGCATGCATCCAGCTGCCGCCTTTCTTGTTTTGTGCTTCCACAACCCAGGATTGTGTTGGAAAATGTGTTATGTAGCTGATCTACTGCAAGTTTGCTTTGTTCTGCTGTGACAGTTCTCTTTTCTTTGCTGTACGGCACCTCCCCTTTCCTGTTCTGCAGATAACTGCTAGCAGCCTTGTTAGCTGTTGTCTATGGCCCATTGTAAGTTTCTAGGTGTTAATTACTCATTTGTACTACAATTATTATGCTGCAGCATTTCCTTATTGTCTTCCCGTATCCTTCTTGTTTCAGCTGTGGTGCTCGCAGCCATTTACCGGGTTTCGTGCGTGTTTTCATCCACGTTCACATGAACTTTCGGTTACCTTGTGTGCTCTCAGCTAAGCAAAGCTATGGCTACTTCCACACCCCTATCCTCCGGCTTTGCTTAGCAACACGCAACATGGACTAGCAGTGATCCAATGTGCTTATAGTTACGGTGGCACACCCCTCTCTTGATGTAATGTTTACCTCCAGGCCACTCCTGGGTGTTGTAACGCTACGCCGTGTGGTACATCATTACGCCAGCAGGGCATTTGCGATTCAGTATTACTTGACTCATTTGTATGGCATTGACTGCTAATTCCTAGTTACCGCATGGAACACTGTCACAAACCCTTAGCAACCCTTGCACCATGGTTGTGGTGCAGCATGCGTGCCATTGACTAATATGGGGATATCATGAATTGCATTACATTAAAGTTTTATGACATCTAAATATATTTTCTTTGTGATTCTGTTTGCACACCGATGCACTGTGGCTTTACTTTGCGTTGGTGTGGCCATGACATTAAATGTTATTTTTTTATATGTTGTGCATGTTGTTTTATGCCATTGGCTATATATTAACATTATGCCATTGGCTATATATTAACATTATAATACGTAAGTTTGGTCCGCTTTCATGGCTCCGATTTTATGTTTGACAAAATGTAAACCGTTTTTTTTTTGGTTTACATTTCTACCTGCTAACGCTACGCCTGCACAACTTCAGGAATCACTATATACCTTCATTTGTATGCTACACTGCTGCACATGAAGTAATTAGCATACATGCACTGGGAGCTGCGCAGCTCTGGCGTATGCTGGTATTGCATGTGGAAACAGCTCTTACCTGAATTGTTCAACGGCCATATTTGGTACTAGATCACCGATGCTACTCCAGTGCATGGCACAAGCTTCATGAATCCTGAGGACAGTGTCTTTTTGAGTTTGAGAACAAACTAAAGAAATATTGTTCCCTTTCTTTAGAAAATATGTATTTTGAAAAATGCATATTTTTGAAATTTTTTCTGAAGGGTTACGTTTTTATAGATTTCCCAGTAGTCTTACTGCATATGATACTTAATATGGTGAGTTGATGGAATTATTTTTTAAGGTTGGTCTTGACTTTCTGAAAGTGCTTGTAAAAATAAAAGCAAGATGTCTGAATTACATGATGACATTGTTAAAGTTAATAGTCATATAAACAAAGCTATACAATTTCTTCATTATGATCTGAGTAGGATAACAGCTTTACAGTGGTAGAGAGACTGGAGAAAACTATTATAATTTGTAAGTAATAAAAGATTGTTAGAGACAAGAAGGCTTATATAAACAATACTGCATTTCTACTGAACAATGCTAATGTTTATAAACAATCTTTTTTTCTGTCTCTAACAATTTATTTCAAGATACTTTGACTAATGATAAGATCATGCATGTTTCTTTAATTAATGAATGCGGTGAAGAAGGAAGTGAGGCTTTAAATGCTGGTATCTCATTTGGTTATTCTTCTGTTGGTTAAACTAGGAACAGTTCGACTATAGCTTGCAAGTTTCTTAATGAGGGAATATGGGCTTCCTCTTTTTCCAACTGAATTTCCTTCTTTAACAGTCAGCCAAGAAATTCAAAACACTTCTTGAGCAAAGGACAGTTAGATCAACAGTCAGTGTGGATGAAAGGAAAAGAATGCAGACAATGCAGGAAGAATTATTGAGTGAACATACTTTGAACCTCCTACTGAGAATATTCAATATGACTGACTTCCAATTTATTTCCACCCAAACCAACCTTTTAAAATTAAGTTTGAGCTTTGTTTCCACTTTTAGAGAGAATTTAGTTAAAACTCTAAGTGATTAAAATGCGTACTGCAAAATTAAATTTGGCATATCTACTTAATGATGTAAAAGTCAACCATTTTTCTTCTTTTTTAGTGAAACCATCTGAAAACATTTCCAGTTTACACATCCCCCTGAAGGTATTTGAGTAAAGTCATGAAAATTATATTAGAGATATTTTATCCAAGAAAGTTCATAATCATTATATTAATATCACTGAGATTGAAGGAAAGGTTTTGAGTGATTTAAGAAAGAATAAAGGTCTTAGATTTATAAAGGCAGACAAGGGTGTGGTGTGGAGGTTATGAAGCAGTCTGAGTATGCTAAAGCCATGGAAAATATGTTGAATGATACTAATGAATATGTGGTTATTTCCCTGGTAGATATACATATTAATTACAAATTCATCCACACTTGTCTATACAACTTTGTTATGAGTAGTGAGATTGAGCTTAATACCTCTAAATATTTAGTTATAGAGAAACCTCAGGTAGGTTATTTGTTTGGTATACTTAAGATCTACAAAAATGAGTTCAACCCCCCATTCAAACTGATTGTTTCAGCACCCAACAATATAACAGAAGGTATTTATTTATTTTTTTTTTGGATAAAATTATGAATCATTGGGTCCAGATATTACCTTCATAGAGGATTACTAGGCTAATGGCCCTGGGGCCCTTACAAGCCTAGCCAAGAGTTTACCTCAAAAAAGAAAGGTCAATCAGCACCTGTCACCCCTGTCAGTGAGGGGCACAGGTGGAACCCCTGGGACAAATTTGTGGTTTCTTATCCACTCATCAAGGTTGCACTTGAAGAATGTTAGCAAAGTACTCTCTTTGATGTGTATGGGGAGTCTATTCCAGAGATGGGACAGCGTCTGGGAGACAAACCTCTCTCTCTCCAGCAGGTTTTGTTAATGCCACATATTAGATTTAGGCCTTTTCAGTGGGTAATGTACAAGGAGTTAAACTTACAGATATGGAGCATATCTAGTAGAGCAAGATCTGAGATTGCCTTGTAGACAAGACACAGATCAAATCTGAGCAATCTGTATGATACCAAGTAGAGTGATAGTGATTTGAGCCTGTCCACATAGGACAGGTGTTGGAGGCCATGGATTCTCTTTGTGAGGTATTTCTGTAACCTTTCCATTTGGTGCAGGTGTTTGGAGAGGTACATACCAAATGGGATGTTGTATTCAATTATTGCCCTAATGAAGGAGGAGTACAGAGATGTAATAACCTCATTTATTCTGGATGCAATCCCTTTACTTATGAGATGGACCAACTAAAAGTATTTTCTGATCACTGCTGCTACATGACGATTGAATGTGAGATTGTTGTTAACCTGTGTACCCAGGTCTCTTACCTCAGGTTTTGTGCCTAGGGGGTTGTCATTGATGTAGTAATCAGGGGCCGTGTTTTTGCTGAATGGTATGACAATATATTTTTTGCATTCAACTTAAGGCCATGACATTGGAACCAGTGATTTATTGCTGTGAG